>NC_057714.1:120824120-120868413 GCF_004010195.1 Chiloscyllium plagiosum | reverse complement strand
TTTCTTTAGGTCCCTTCTGGCTATCCTGTATCCCTCCACTGCTCTGTCTGAACCCTGTTTCCTCAACCTTATGTAAGCCTCCTTCTTTCTCTTTACAAGACATTCAACCTCCCTCGTCAACCAAGGTTCCCTCACACGACATTTCTTTCCTGTCTGACAGGTAATACATATCAAGGACACGTCGTATCTGTTCCTTGAAAAAGTTCCACATTTCCACGACATCCTTCCCTGACAGCCTATGCTCCCAACTTACAGCTCCTGTCTTACAACATCGTAATTACCCTTCCCCCAATTGTAAAACCTACCCTGTTGCACGCACCTATCTCTCTCCATAACCAAGGTGAAAGTCACAGAATTGTGGTCACCATCACCAAAATGTTCACCCACTAACAAGCCCATCACTTGTCCCGGTTCATTACCGAGTGCCAAATCCAATATGGCCTCCCCTCTGGTCGGACAATCTACATACTGAGTTAGAAAAGCTTCCTGGACTCACTGCACAAACACCGCCCCATCCAATCTACTTGATCTAAAGAGCTTCCAATCAATATTTGGGAAGTTGAAATCGCCCATGACTACTACCCTGTGGCTTCTGCACCTTTCCAAAATCTGTTTCCCAATCTGTTTCTGCTATTGGGGGGCCTTTAGCATCTTGCAGTGTTCTTACATATTATCTGGTCAGGACCAGGACATTTATTCACCTTCATACATTCTAATTCATCCAGCACAACCTCTACTGTGATATGGACTGTCCCCAAGATATCACCACTTACTTCCCCAAGTTCCCAAGTCTTCAATTCTTTCTCCACGGTAAACACAGAGGAGAACTATTCATTGAGAAACTTGCCCATCTTCTGCGATTCTACACATGTATATCCACTTTGGTCTTTGAGGAGTCCCATTTTCTCTTTCTAGTTATTCTTTTTCCTTTAATATATTTAAAGAACTTCTGGAGTCACTCTAATCTTGTCAGCCAAGGCTATCTTGTGACCCCTTTTTGCCCTCCTGATTTCCTCCTTTAGTAAACTCCTGTATTCCTGTAAACCTCCAGGGATTTCCTTGATCCCAGCTGCCTGTACCTGAGCTATGCCTCTTCCTTTTTTCTGGTCAAAGCCTCAATATCTCTTGTCATCCAGGATTCCCTATTTCTGCCAACCTTGCCTTTGTAGTGAGGCCTTGCATTGATCTTTGGGGATCAATGTAGGAACGAGTCCTTCTATTGATTGGCATCAGTGTGTAGGAGTGAGTTACAATAGGAATTATTGTAATAGTGGATCCTTGCATTGATCTATTGATGAACATCACTGTAGGAGTGAGTTTTTTAGTCTTGTTTTGAAATGTCAGGATTCCTTCAGACCTGAGCCATTCCTGAGGTAGGGTTGTCCTTGTCAGCCATCTTCTGTTGCCAAGTCATTGAACTGTCATTGTTTGTAAGTTGATGATGCACTTACATTCCCTTTAATATATTTTGCTAAATGTAAAGAAAAAGGATGCTTTGATTTTGCCAGTTTGTGTAATTTGACCTGGAATTCTATCGATCTAATCTTATTCTCATTGATGTTGTTCAATAGCCAAAGTCACTACTCTCCATTACACAGGAAGCTGAAACCTGACCCTCTACCTGCCGTGAAAGCAAACTGCTCCATCACGATGAATTCCCAGTAACTGAAGCCAGCTGAATTATGATTCTAAATGTCAGATTTTCTAGATACAGCTCAGTATCTGGAGAGGGAGGTAGTGTTAATGTCCGGACAAGGTATTCTGTCTGTAATGTAAGCCCCTTTACATCTCTGTATACCATTACCCTGCTTGCACATCTTTACATGAAGTGTGTGTGATTGCTTTAGTTTACGTTCTGTAAAAGTGCTTACTAGCAGTGTAATCCTCCACTGTTGCACAAACAAAAATGGAATTAGCTTTTTGCTATTTGTTCTTGGATTGGTATGTAAATTCAAGGGGTCCAACGAGATAAAACCATAGCAAGATTTATAGCAGTGCTGTTGGTCCCTGGCTCAATTGGTTATGACATCACCAGTACATATGCAATTTATCTTTTTAAAAATATGATGATGGTTTCTGCCGCTTCCAATCTTGTAGGCAGGGTGGGAAAAAACCACTTCCCTCTTATCCTTCTACTAATTACATTACATCGATCCTGAGATGTTTGGAGCAGAAGTGGACCATTGAGCCCATCACGTCTGCTGGTCTTCAGCTTCACTGTCCTGCCTTACCCGTAACACTTGATTGCCTGATTAAAAGTCATCAATCTCTGCCTTCGATATTCTTAATGACCCTGACTTCACAGCTCTCTGTGCTAAAGAATTCCACAGATTCACTATCCTGAAAGGCAAAAAAACAAAATTCTCCTCGCCTCTGTCTTAAATGGGTACGTCCTTATTCTGAGTATGCCCTCATTCTGAGTATGCCCTCTGGCCCTAGATTCTCCCATAAGGCCATAAGATATAGGAGCAGAGTTAGATCATTCAGCCCATCAAGTCTGCTCTACTATTAGACCCTGCTGATATGTTTCTCAATCCCATTCTCCTACCTTCTCCCCATAATCCTTGATCACCCTTACTAATCAATAACCCTATCTGTCTGTGATTTCAATGCACTCTATGACTTGATCCCTACAGCCTTCTGCAGCAATGAGTTTCACAGATTCACTGCTCCCTGGCTGAAGAAGTTCCTCCCCAAGTCCATTCTCAAGAGTTGTCCCTTCACTCAGAGGCTGTGTCCTTGGGTTCTAGTCTCTCCTATGAGTGGAAACACCTTCACCACATCCACTCTAACCAGGCCTCTCAGTATTCTGTAGGTTTCAGTGGGTTCACCCTTATGCTTCTAAACTCCTTTCCGACAACATAGGCAAGACAAGGAAAGAGGACCTGTTGACTCATTATTAGGAATTGGGAACTAAATTAAAGAACAGGTCCTCAGGTTCATAATCTCTGGATTACTGTCCAAGCAACGTGCTAATTGGCTTAGGGACGCGAAAATAAGGGAAGTAACACATGGCTAAGGGAAGTAACACATGGCTAAGGGAGTGGTGTGGGAAAGAGGGGTTCCTTTTCATGGGGTACTGGCATTAGTATTGGACCAGGAGGGATCTGTACCTGATGGTCTCCACCTGAACTGAGCTAGGACCAATGTTCCAACGGAAAGGGTAAATTGGGTGGTCAACAGGACTTTGTACTAGAAAGTTGGGGGAAGGGAAACAAAGTAGCAGGTTAACGTGTGGGAGGGTGAATTCAACTGCATTGAAAACTATGAAAAAATGAAAAAAAAAAGGAGAACTTGGAGGTTATTAAAGACTCCAGAACATCAAATAGGGCAGTGTGTTTGGAAAGGGTTATGGATTAAACTTCCAGCATATAAAGTAAAGGGATGATGCTGAGACGGGGGACGGTAAGGACTGAAGGTGTTGTATCTGAATGTACACGGTATATGAAATAAGGTAAATGAGTGTGTGGCGCAGATTGAAATTGGCAGGTGTGACGTGGTGGGTGTCACAGAGATGTGGCTGTAAGGGGATCAGGACTGGGAGCTGAATATTCGAGGATATACATCCTATCAAAAAGACAGGCAGGTGGGTAGGGGATGGGGTTGCCTTATTAGTAAGAAATAAAATTAAATCAATGCCAAGAAACAACGTAGAATCTGTGTGGGTAGAGTTGGGGAAACAGTAAAGGTAAAACCCATAATGGGAGCAATGTACAGGCCTCCAAACAAAAGTCAGGATGTGAGGCACAAGATGCACCAAGAGATAGAAAAGGTGTATAAGAACGGCAAGGTTATAGTGATCATGGAGGATGTCAATATGCACGTGGGTGGGAAAAACCAGGTTGGCAGTGGATCGCAAGAAAAGGAATTTGTGGAGTGTCTGTGAGATGGCTTTTTAGAGCAGCTTGTGGTGGAGCCCATGAGGGAACAGGCAATTCTGGATTTAGTGATGTCTTGATAAGAGATCTTAACATGAAGGAACGCTTAGGAGGCAGTAACCATAATATGATAGAAAAGACTCTACATAGAGTCACAGGGATTTACAGCATGGAAACAGACCCTTTGGTTCAACATGTCCATGCCGGCCAGATATCCTAACCTGATCTAGTCCCATTTGCCAGCACTTGGCCTATATCCCTCTAAATCCTTCCTAATCATATGTCCATCCAGATGCGTTTTTAGATACTGAAATTGTACCAGCCTCCACCACTTCCTCTGGCAGCTCGTTCCATACAGAGACCACACTGTGCATGAAAAAGTTGCCCTTCAGGTCCCTTTTTAAGTCTTTACCCTCTCACCTTAAACCCATGCACTCTAGTTCAGGACTCTCCCACCCCAGAGAAAAAACTTTGTCTATTTATCCTATCCATGCCCGTCATGGTTTTATACACCTCTATAAGGTCACCCCTTAGCCACTGACGCTCCAGGGAAAACAGTCCCAGCCTATTCAGCCTCTCCCTGTAGCTCAAATCCTCCAACCTTGGCAACATCCATGTAAATTGTTTCTGAACCTTTTCAAGTTTCACATCATCCTTCCTATCGGAGAGAGACCAGAATTGCAGGCAATATTCCAAAAGTGGCCTAACCAAAGACCTGTCCAGCCACAACATGACCTCCCAACTCCAGACTGGAGAAGTTTGAATCGGATGTAATGGTATTATAGTTGAATAAATGCAACTACAGAGGCATGAGGGAGGAGAAGGCCACAATTGACTGGGAGAAGAGCCTGGCAGAAAAGACTGTGGAACATCAATGTCAGGAATTTATGGAAGTAATTTGGGAGACACAGCAAAAATTTATCCCTAGGAAAAAGCAGCATACTAAAGGGAGGATGAGGCAACCATGGCTGACAAGGGAAGTCAGGGACAGCATAAAAAGCAAATGAGAAAGCACATAATGTGACGAAGGGCAGTTGGAAGCCTATAAAGACCAACCGAGGACAACGAGGAAAGAAATAAAGAGGAAGATCGATTATGAGGGTTAGCTAGCCAGAAACGTAAAAGAGGATTGCAAGAGTTTCTTTAGATAAATAAAGGGTAAAAGAGAGGCAAAGGTAGATATTGGGGCTCTGGAAAATGACACTGGAGAAGTAGTGATGGGGAACAAAGAAATGGCAGAGGAACTGAGCAAGTACTTTGTGTTGGTCTTCACAGTGGAAGACACGAGTAACATCCCAAAAATTCAAGAGACGGAGGGCAGAGGTGAGTATGGTGGCCATCACCAAGGAGAAGATGCTAGAAAAACTGAAAGGTCAAAAGGTGGATAAATCACCTGGATCAGATGGACTAAACTCCAGAGTTCTGAGAGAGATAGCTGAAGAGATAGTCGAGGCTTTAGTAGTGATCTTCCAGAAATCACTGGAGTTAAGGATGGTCCCACAGTACTGGAAAATCGCGAACGTGACACCCCTGTGTAAGAAAGGAGTGAGGCAAAAGATAGGAAATTCCAGGCCAATTAGCCTGACCTTGGTCATTAGTAAGATCTTAGAATCCTTTGTGAAGGATGAGATTTCTGAATACCTTGAAATGTATGCTAAAATAGGGCAAAGTCAGCATGGTTTCATCAAGGGGAGGTCATAGTTGAAGAGTGTGTTGCTGGAAAAGCACAGCTGGTCAGGCAGCATCCAAGAAGCAGGAGAATTGAAGTTTCGAGCATAAGCTCTTCATCAGGATTCCTGCACAACACTCTTTGACTCTGATCTACAGCCTTTGCAATCTTTGCTTTCTCCAAGGGGAGGTCATGCCTGACAAATCTGTTAGAATTCTTTGAGGAAGTAATGACAGGTTAGACAAAGGAGGGCCAATGGATATTATCTAGCTGGACTTTCAGAAGGTCTTTGACAAGGTATTGCACAGGAGACTACTTAGTAATGTAAGGGCCCATGGTGTTAGAGGCAAGGTACTAGCACAGATAGAAGATTTGCTGTCTGGTAGAAAGCAGAGATTGGGGATAAGAGGGTCCTTCTCAAGGTGGCAGCCAGTGAGTGACTGACCCTGCATGGGGCCACAACTTTTCACTTTATACTTGAATGATCTAAATGAAGGAACTGAGAGCATTCTGGCCACATTTGCAGGTAAGTAGAGAGACAGATAGCATTGAGGAGGCGGGGAGGCTGCAGAAGGACTTGGACAGGTTAAGAGAGTAGGCAAAGAATTGGCAGATAGAATACAGTGTGGGAAAGTGTGAGGTCATGCACTTTGGTCAGAAAAACCAAAGCAAAGACTATTTTCTAAATGGGGAGAAGATTCACAAATCTGAAGTGCAAAGGGACTTGGGAGTCCGAGTCCAGGATTCTCTTGCAGGTTGAGTCGGTAGTTAGGAAGGCAAATGTGATGTTGGTATTTATTTCAAGAGGACTAGAATATAAATGCAGGAATGTACTTCTAAAGCTTTATAAGGCTCTAGTCAGACCACATTTAGAATATTGTGAGCAATTATGGGCCTATATCTCAAGGAGGATGTACTGACCCTGGAGCGGGTCCAGAGGAGGTTCACGATAATGATCCCAGTAATGAAAGGCGTAAAAAAATGAGGAAATTTCAGGACTCTGGGTCTATACTTGACAGAGTTTTGAGGGATGAGGGGGTGGGGGGACTTGTAGAATACTGAAAGGCCTGGACAGCATGGACGTTGGGAAGATGTTCCAATTGGTAGGAGAGACTAGGACCTGAGAGCACAGCTTTAGAGTAAAGGGAAGACCCTTTAGAACAGAGGTAAGGAGAAACTTCATCAGCCAGAGAGTAGTGAATCTATAGAATTCATTGCCACAAAAGCCTGTGGAGATCAGGTGATTGAGTATATTTAAGACTGCGATAGATAGGTTCTTGAGGATCAAGGGTTACAGGGAGAAAGCGGGAGAATAGGATTGAGAAACTTATCAGCCATGATTGAAAAGCGGAGCAGACTCGATGGGTCAGATGGCCTAATTTCTGCTCCTGTGTCGTGTGTTGTTATTCTGTCTCGTGAGTAATGGGATGTAGGCATTGCTGCCTGGACCAGCATTTTTGTCCATTCTTAATTGCTTGGTGAGTGTTTAACAGTCAGCCACATTGCTGTGGGTCTGAAGTCACATGTAAGCCAGACCAGATGAGGATAGTAACTTTCCTTCCCTAAAGGACATTAATAAACTAGATGGGTTTCAATGAAAACCGAGAGCATTGTTGTCGTTGGCTGTTATTGATTTAAATTTCACTATCTGTTGGGATGAGAAGCCAAGTACATAGAACATTAACTTGGGGCTCCATGTAACAAGTGTTAAAACACTGAACTTTGAAGAAAGAAAACAGAAGTTTAGTTTTGATAAGATGATAATTGGGCAATCAAATGTATAAATGTAATAAAGATTATATAGAGAAGCTAAAAGCAGAATGTTACTTCAAGAAGGTAGAGCCAGAGGTTTTTTTTTAATTCTCTTGTGGGTCATGGGCATTGCTCGTCCATTACTGCCCTTCAGTAAGTGCTGCTGAGCTATTTTCTGAACCATTGAGGTCCATATGCTGCAAATAGGCTCAGAGTGCCATTAGGGTGGGAATTCCAGGACTTCCACCCTTGACAGTAAAGGGATTGTCAAATTAAATTAATTGAGAGGTTTATAAAATCATGAGGGACATGGGTAGAGTAAATAGACAAGATCTTTTCCCTGGTGTGGGGGAATCCAGAACTAGAGGGCATAGGTTTAAGGTGAAAGGGGAAATATTTAAAAGGGACCCGAGGGGCAACGTTTTCAGGCAGAGGGTGATGCGTGTATGGAATGAGCTGTCAGAGGAAGTGGTGGAGGTTGGTACACTGACAACATTTAAGAGGCATCTGGATGGGTATATGAATAGGAAGGGTTTAGAGGGATATGGGCCAAATGCTGGCAAATGGGACTGGATTGGTTTTGGATACCTGGTCGGCATGGACGGGTTTGTTTCTGTGCTGTACATCTCTGACTGTGTGAAAGCACATTTGGACGAGGTATCTAACAGTTGAAAACTACGATTTTGATATCATGAAAGAGAGTAGAGGAAATGTATTAAAATGATTTAAAAAGTGACCAGTATTAATAATGTACCAGAGAAAGGAGTTGCAGCTGGCCTGGTTGCATATTTTCATCCCAGTGTCCTCATCATTGAAGTCAGGATAAGTGCAGTATTGATATTCTGTCACATTGGAATGCAGGTATAAACACACTGTCATATTTAGGTACCAAAAGACTTTTGATTGCAGCATATTTTACTGCATTAAATTTTCTGACAGTTTCATGAATTGAATACTGAGCTGTTGAAAATAGGACTCAGGAGCCTGAATCATAGCATAATAAAGTGCAAAAGGAGACCATTTGGTCTATAATGGTTGTGCTGATTTGTGAAAGAACTAACCAGTCAGTTGCACACCCAGGCCTTCTCCAAAGATCTGATTTTATTTCCTTGTTCAGGTGTTTATCTCATTCTCTTTATTTCTACAATTGCCACAGAGTCTGGTTCCACCGCTCTTTCAGGCAGTGCATTGTATTCTCTATGTGTTTAAAACAAATTCTTCTCACATATGAGTTAGGAGTGGCAACAGGCCTCTCTCTCCTCAAGTCTGCTCCACCATTCAATTGGATCCTGGCAAAAATGTGTCTGTCTACCACCCATAACCTGTCATTCCCTCATTAAGAGCCTTATCTACTTCTGCCTTATGCAAGAGTATTTTGGACTGAGATGAGAAGAAATTCCTTCACCCAAAGAAGGGTGAACCTATGGAAGTCTTGGTGACAAGCAGTTGAGGCCAAAACATTTTCAAGGAGTTGGATATTGTTCTTCGGAGTATTAAGTGATCAAAGGATATGGGGAGAAAGCGGCAACAGGGGACTGGATTGGATGATCAGCCATGATCTCACAGAATGGTGGAGCGTGCTTAAAGGGCAGAATGACCTACTCCTGCTCCAGTTTCCTGTTTCTTTCGAAGGAGTGTGCAACCACAGTCTTTTGGAGATAGTTCCAAGAGTGCTCAATCCACCATGAGAAAAATGTTCTCCTTATCTGTGTTTCAAACGGACAACCCCTTATTTTTAAACAGTGACTCTTGTCAGTTTAGCTTCTCCCACAACAGCAACTATCCTTTTCAGCTCTCTTTTGCAAGTTATTTTATGTGTCTCTCTTCAGGTTACCTCTCCCTCTGCCACTTGTAGCAATTTCTCCATATTTACTGTAAAAACCCCTCTTAATTTTAACTTCTGTTAAATCTCCCTTCAACTTCTCTGTTCAATAAAAAAAACAATGCCAGCTCCTCTGGTCTGTCCATACAACTATCACATCCTCGTCCTTGGTATCTTTCAAGTAAATCTTTGTTTGAAGACCCCATCTGGACTCTAGGTGGGATTGCATCTAGAGATGAGGTCTGTCTTGAGTGTTTTACCAGTTGTTGCTGTCACCGGTCACCTTGTGTTAACTGTTTCCCTTCTGTCTCTGCAGCATTGCCATCAGCACCTTCCAGGATTTCCAGGTGGCTACATCTCGGCAACGTCCTGATGCAGTGCTCCGTGAACAGTTCAAGGAGAAGCCTTGCCTGCCCTCTGCCGATGCAGCTCCACCAGTGGGGGCCAACCAGCTAGTCAAGATGGCAGTGTGGGGACTGACAGCAACCCTGGGAGCAGCTGCTTTGGCTGTAGTCAACACAGCAGTGGAGTGGGCCCCGGAGTTTGTTTTTCAACTGTTTCCATAGCGAGTGACTAAGGTAGCGGGAACGCGTGGCCTGCAATATGCTGCATTGGGAAACATCTCTCGGCTGAAACGCAACGATTGGACTAAGGAGCCCAGTGGTGCACTGTGCCAAAAACCTGTTCAAGGGAGCAATAAATGAAGTCTTCACCTTAACTATCTCCAACATGCTCCAAAATAGGAGGGACACTGGAGCACCAGCCATAAACTCTGCCAACCCCCTGCCTGGCAGCCACCTCTCCACTTCTCTTCTGCCAATTGTACAGTCAAGGACAACTTAAAGAAATTAGCAAACAGTAAGCACTTAATGATTGCACGTCCATTTCCTTACACTGCGGACACTCAGAATGGAAGTAAGGCCTTGTGAATTTGCAGATGGTTAGATGGAAACCTGGTGTCACTCAAGTGAGCCCTAGGCTGTTGTAGATTGAGGAGGGAATCTTCAAATACAGTGTGCCTCCAGAGTGACTTACAATCAAATAGCATCAAAATAATCCCACACTCAATTTAAAACAGTGTCCTGGTAGATGAAGGGGAAAGGAGTAGTTTATTTCAAGTTCGTTACTATTCTGAGATGAGACAGAGTACTGTCTTCCCACCATTTGAATGAGAAGCTAAAGGGAGACTCCTTTTGCCCTGTCAGGTGGATATTAAAGATCTACGGAGTATTTAGAAGACAAGGAGGCGAGTTCCCCTGATGCCTTGAACCATATTTGTCCCTTAACAAGTGTCACTCAACAGATTATCTTGCCACTGCTCATTGTTGGATATTGTTTTGTACAAATTGGTTCCTATGGTTGCCCACCTTAAAACAGTGACAGTGGCAAATATCAACATTCCTTCATTGTTAATAAAACACTTTGAGATGTCCTGAGGCAGAAATTTCTAAAGTGTATTTTCTGGAAGACGTGACCATTGCCGGTGATGGTGGGTGGTGATTGCTCAGGCACAGCTGAAGCAATGTTGGTGAGTTGCTGCACCTGTAAATGGTAATTACTGGCGGCCTGTTTATCTGATGGTCGAGTGAGTGACTGCTTCAGGTGAAAGTGGAGTGTTGATCAAGCTGACTGCTTTGACCTAGGTGTGGCTGAGGTTTAGCTGTGTGTGCCACCTAATGGGAAGGCCATGGGATTACCACCACCAAGTTATTCACCATCCTGACTTTAAAAATATATCACTGCTCGTTCAGTGTCACTGGGTCAAAGGCCATAAGATATAGAAGGAGACCATTTGGCCTTTGAGTCTACTCTACCATTCAGTGAGATTTGATAATCCTCGCCTGCACTTTGTGCCTGCCTCATGTTGAAGGTGGCAGCTGGGGTGCCAATGGAGTGGTGTCCTGAATTGTGTCATTGGAGCTGCTTATGTTCGGGCAAGTGGAGAAAATGTCACCGCGCTAGTGACTTGTGTGTTTATAGATGGTAGACAAACTTTTAATGAATGAGGGGGTTAGTTGCTCACTGGGGAATTCCCAGCCTCTAACCTGAGCAATAATGAAAATTTCAATTGTCGCAGCAAGACCAGACCTTTGGATGGTGGGAGATCAGAATTTTCACTGTTTTGCATTTGAGAAAGTGCTTCCCAATTTTCCCTTAAACTTTTATGTTTTAATTTTAAGGTGATGTTCCCTTAGTCAGGCTTCCCCTATCAGAGGATATAGGTACTGTTACATCATTAAAATTGCAGTAATCCCAGGAATGCAGGTTTGAAATGTTTAATTTTGTGCTATGAAAAGCAGGGAAATGTTCAATGTTGGTAGTCCCAGTGGAATTAGATGTACCCCTACTCCTTGATATCAAAGCACTGATTCTTGCTCAGTCTGGGCAGGTGCTGTAGGTGATTTAGGATTTCACCCGCTATGAATAGTGAAATTGAGTAACTGACTGGCCTCCTCTGCTGTCCAGGAGATAGGTTATGGAAAGCATCTAGATAATCTACTGAAGTGACCTACTAGCGATGGAGGACATGCTGTAAGAGCAATGTAATGTCTGTGGCTTTGTTAATTGGAGGAATTTCCCTGGGTCAGTAGGAGAGTTGCTCTATCAAGAGTCAAGAGGAGATGGGATTACATTGAATATGGTAAGAAAAACAACATCATCCAACACGATCCTTTATGAATCACTGAATTCTGTTGAAGTTTAATTGTCTGTCACTAATGTCTAATAGAAGTTCTTATTCCTAGGATGATGCTGACAGCTGATGCTCAGTATGTTGCTGCCCCTGCTGATGGACGCAGTGAAGCTCCCTGACAGCATACAGCTGATTTACAGCTATCTGCAGAGACTCCGGTTTTAGCAAACAATTTCAGTTTGATTCTTCTACCATTTAGGAAACCGTGTTTAGGGGCATGTTACAAGTGAATTTGATAAGAGGGAGGGCAGGTGACTTTTGGGTCTGTCATTTCTCAAAGTCTGCACAGGGTTAGGAGTGGGGGCAGGGGTCTTCACCTCAGATCTGGATTTATGAGCTAACTGATGGAGACTGATTGCTATGATTAGTCAACAACTCCATGATTGTAATATTATAGGATTACCAGGACCATTGAGGTACAGTAAATGGATCATCGTACTGCAGTTCCTTTGTTTTTGCTGCCTTGCATATCCTTCAAACACTTTTTTTCACCAGAAATGGACCTCATTGTTTCTATAAACTCATAACATTATCTTTATTGATGGCTTTCCATGTTGTTATTTCAGTAGACTGTCTGTTGTTCCCAGGCATTCTAATATTTAACTGGAGCTCCCTCTTCTTGGCCCAGTCACCAAATTAAACTGATTAATTTTTGAAAACTTGTCACTGTTTTCAGAATGTCAGTTAGATCCCCAGGTTATCTCTTATGTGAAGCCATTTCTTCTGTCTTTCCCTATTTCCATCAACTTCTGTATTGTCAAGGGTGGGTTAACTGCAGAGGAAAGTTTCCTCGTTTTCACATAATGCTTCAATTTCCATTTCATAAAAATACTGCACACCTTGCTACATTGCCCCAGTGAGTTCTGTTTCTCACATCAGCAACTTGATGGGTTTTTTTTATGCTTGCTGGGGTCCTGAAATATGGACAGAACAGTCATAAGGGTCATATCATTGGAAAGGTGAATACTGTACACAACAGACCTTTATTGCATAGAGAGAATGGTTGACTGTCATTCAAGCCTTTAACTTATTCCTTGATATTTTCTACAACATGCGTCCCTTAATTTAAATTACGTGTCCTGACTCCCATTGGGCATGTTATATCCTGTTGAAAACTGGAGCCCACAGCATAGTTCCATGACAAAAATTCTCCACATCAATAGAATGTAGCCGCAATGGAAGAATATTGAGATTTTAGCCAATACCTATGCACTAGCTAAGTGAGGCTGATCGGATATTGCAGCTGGACTATGCCTGCAAGATTTGGTGAAAGCATGAAGCGTACACCTATTTATATTTCAGGAGTGAAGATGACCTTATGCATTGTGTAGGCGATCATCATCACTGCAACATAACCATCATGGGGGTTTGCACGCATCCGATTTCCATGTTCTGTTTACACCCTGGGTAAATCCTCCTGATCAATACTAACTGGGCTCTCTCTCTTTCATCTTTTAACCCTGAAGATAATCTCTAATATGGGGAGGCTGTGCTGTGACATTAGTTACTTTACATTGTAAAGTGTGTGGATTCATGCTTCTCGGAGATGCATTCTTTTGCACTGTACCTGTACTGTGCTCTGTGCCCTAATTCTTCAGAGGAATTGCCAACAGCAATTAAATTGGCAACTGCCGTGCTTTTAGTATATACTGGTCATTTAGCTAGAATTGTGGGGAACAAGTCTATAAATACCATCTACCTTTAGAAGACCAGGTACAGATTTGGTGCTGACACCAAATATTGATCTGGATCTTGTTGGGGCAAATAAATATGTTAATAACAGTACCATTATGAATGAGCATAGAGTCATACAGCATGGAAACAGACCCTTTGGTCCAACTCGTCCATGCTGACAGATATCCTATATAAATCTAGTCCCATTTGCCAGCAAATGGTCCATATCCCTCTAAACCCGATTCATATATCCATCTAGATGCCTTTTAAATGTTGTCATTGTACCAGCCTCCTCCACTTCCTCTGGCAGCTCATTCCACACACGCACCACACTCTGTGTGGAAAAAGTTGTTCCTTCGATCCCTTTTATATCTTTCCCCTCTCACCCTAAACCTCTGCCATCTAGTTTTGGATTTCCCAATCCCAGGAAAAAGAGCTTGCCTATTTATCCTATCCATGCCCCTCATGATTTTATAAATGTCTATAAGATCACCCCTCAGCCTCTGATGAACATATAATCAAAAATAACCCACTCGACTCACTATGGTGAATTTACAAAGAAAAACCTAGCCACTTAGCTGCTCCTCTGCTGTGATTTCCCCACATAGGTTTCTTCAAGGTCAGCTGTAAATTTTGCTAGGTAAAAACAATGACTGCAGATGCTGGAAACCAGATTCTGGATCAGTGGTGCTGGAAGAGCACAGCAATTCAGGCAGCATCCGAGGACAGGCAAAATCGACGTTTCGGGCAAAAGCCCTTCATCAGGAATAAAGGCAGAGAGCCTGAAGCGTGGAGAGATAAGCTAGAGGAGGGTGGGGGTGGGGATAGAGTAGCATAGAGTCTGAGGAAATGACCTGGGAGTTGCAGTGGGAGAGAGACTATTTTCTCAGACAAATTCCAATGTCCAGAGGTACTTGAAGTCAAACAGCAGAGGCAGTAGCTCTGAAGGTTCACTGCTGGGTCAGACAGCAGTGTAGGTTTGTTTCTCCATTGATTCACTTCCCACCATGTGGTCACTGCCTTTGTCTCCCTTCCTCCTTTTTTTTAAAGTGCTGTCGTTTGATTCCCCCCCCCCCCCCCCCCCCGGTCCAAAACAATGCAACGGCGTATAAAACACAGTAATTACTGTTCCTGGAATTTGAGGAAATCAGCTCCAACTTTAAAAATGCCTCAAAAAAGGAGAGCTCTTACAGCTGCAATTTTTTCCTGTCCTCCATCTTGGATTACCCAGAATTAAATCAATGATTAAAGGATATAGTATTAGCTGCCAGCTTCCAAAACAAGCTAACTAATTTATGCCATACTGCTGTTTATCTAGCCTGTAGCCTCTTTGTTATGCAAACGTACCAAAAAAGCAACAGTATTAAGTTATTCAGCCCCTGGAGATGCTCCACTATTCATTCAGATTATAGCCGACTTGTTTATGTTTCGACTTCCACATTCCTGTCTATCCCCAACTACCTTTGATTCCCTTGTCTGTCTGACTCTGCTTTAAAAATATTCAATGAGCTCACATCCATCGCCTTCTGAGGCAGTTCAAAAGTCACACAGCCCACTCAGAGAAAATGTTCTTTTCAACTCATAAAAGGTGATCCCTACTCTTCTAACAGTGCCCACTTATTCTGGACTGACCCACAAAGGGAAACAAGTTCTCCACATCCACTACATCAGGATCTGCTCACACTATGAAACTCCAGTGGAAATAAGTTTTTTTTTATTTAGTCATGAGACATGGGCATTGCTGGCTGGCCAGCATTTATTGTCCATTACCTAATGTTCTGGAGTTACTTTGAAGAACTTAGTGGATAACCATTAATTATCCATTAAACTCTCCTCAAAATTGCGTGGTAATTAAGAGTGCAAGTTAATTTTAATAATGCATTGCCAAACAACCTCTAGCCCAGAATGGGAACAGTTTAAAAAATTTAAATGGTTTGGTTTTATTCCTTTGTAAAAATGTCTAATTTTAACTTGCAATTTTTAATGCTTTCTTAATGTGATTGATCTTGGTCTTTCAACTGATTAAGGGTTGTTGTATTCATGTCATTGAAGCAGTAATCGAGAGGCCCAGGCTCATGCTGCAATATGGGTTTAAATCCCACCGTAGCAGCTGGTGGAATTAAAATTCACCTCATAAATCTGGAATTGAAAGCTAGTCTTAGTGATGGTGACCATGAAACTATTGTTGATTTTAATTTTAAAATCTATCTGATTAACTAATGTCCTTAAGAGAAGGAAAACTGCCATCCTTACCTGGTATGGTATGACCCCAAGCCCACAGCGATGTGGTTGACTCTTAACTGCCCTCTGAAAAGGCCACTCAGTTCAAGGGCAATAGTAATTATCAATAAATGCTAGTGTGCCAGCGCCTTCCACATACCATAAAATACTTAAACACTGTTTTCAGCATAGATTTAAGGTGATTGGCAAAAGAACCAAAGGCAATTGGGGAGAAGTCTTTACATATTAGTGTTTCGGATTCCATGATGACAGTCCTGACTTGTATAGAACATAGAAGAATACAGCGCAGTACATGCCCTCTGGCCCTCGATGTTGCGCCGATCCAAGCCCACCTAACTTACACTAGCCCACTATCCTCCATATGCCTATCCAATGCCCGCTTAAATGCCCATAAAGAGGGAGAGTCCACCACTGCTACTGGCAGGGCATTCCATGAACTCACGACTCGCTGAGTAAAGAACCTACCCCTAACTGGTAGATATGAGAAGGACAGGCTTTGGTGAATTACTTGTTGCTAGGTTCCTAGCCTCAAAGCAGTTCTTGTAGCTATTGTCTTTATATGACTGATCCTGTTCAGTTTCTTGATTGCGTTAACGACTGTGGTTTTAATATTGGGGGATTCAGTGATGGTAATCCATTGAGTGTCAGGGGACAGTGTTCACAAAATCTCAATAATTACAGTAAAGCAGGCAGCCATTCACCCTGTTGCATCTTTGCTTGCTCTCCCAACCTGTCCGTGTGGCCCTGCACACTCTTCCTTCTCAGATAATAAACAATTCCCTTTGAAATGCTTCCACCATTCCCAGGCAGCACATTCCAGATTTTAACCAAGTGCCACGTGAAGACATTTCTCCTCACACTACTACTTCTGCCAATTACCTTCAATCTGTGACTCCTCGTTCTTGATATGTCCACCAATGGGAACAGTTTCTCCCTGTCGAGACCCCTCATGATTTTGAAAACATCCATCAAATTGCCTATCGTCCCTCTTGTCTCCAAGGGAACGAACCTGAACCTTTCCAATCTGTTCTCGTAACCGAAGTTCCTCATCCCTGAAATCATTTTCACAAATCTTTTCTGCACTGGTTGGATTTTTTTTTCTGAATGGGGCTGGTCAGTACGTGGCACTTGAGTAAGTGTTACTGGCTGCTTATTGGTAACTGTACTTTGAAAGTCCGTTATTGGCTGTAAAACAGATTGGAACGCCTGAAGGTGTGACAGGTAATGCTGCTGCTTTCTGTGGTATAGACATAGAATGTCTCAGTTATGATCTTTGAGTTTAAAAGAATTCTGAGTATTGTATTTGCAACAAGGCTAAAATGATTATCTGCATGGTAATCCTTGGGTAGGTGGTGCATATTGTTGCAGTCCTATTGATGGTGCTCTCCTTTGGTCAGGAGTTCCAGGTTCTTGAGCCAGTGATAACAAGTGAATTGTGATATATGCTCAAGTCAGCATTCATTGCAGGAGATGGTATCCTAGCTTTCTAGATGGTGTAGCTTGTGCAGGTTACAAACGTTACAGAATTGAACTCTCGGTACCTGGGTGATGTATATTTTGAGCTGCTGTACATTGGCCTCGACTGCAGTGGCAGTACTAATGACCAGTCTCTGGGTTATCGGTTGAAAATGCAACCCGGATCCAGTGTCTCCTTGCTTCCACCAGTTTATGTGCACAGTTGTGAGAGGCTTGGAAACGATCCAGAGTTATCATATTGGTGAAGTATCAGAGAGTAAAATTCACACATTCCACTGAGAGGCTGCACAAAGGAAAGGGAGTGAGTTGGCAGGAATAGAAGCAAACATCTTAACATTGCTATATTGAACAACTATGTGGGATTATACTGATACTGGCTGCCTGTAGGGCTATCTAAGAACATCATTGTATATTGAGCGCACTCTTTCTTTCAAACAGCTGATATCATTTATGATACACTGAACTCGCACCCTTCACCCCAAATGGAACATCTGTGGTAGCCAAACTGTTATTGACCTGCCCAAATTGACTCCAAGGTTACTGGGAACATTGAAGCCATGCCTGTGTTTAGTGGTCAGGAATCTTTCTTCCCCCATTGGATCAGGGACCCTGCAAGAATCAGGGTCTTATTCATTCTCTCCTGGCACTGGGAACAGTATATCCGGCTGCTGGAGTCTCATCATGGATCCTCTCGACCAAGAATGTGACAGCTTTTGTGTTGTTCTAAGATCACGGACCAGAGAGCATCCTTTAACTTGCCATCTTTCATCAGTTGATGTTTTGATTTATTGCATGTTGTGATATTACAGACATGATGATTTTTGTGTGTGTAAATGGTAAACCACTTCAGTATTTGCTTCTTAAGCCTGTAGAGTTGGAGGGCAATGGGGAGTCTGAAATGTGCAATAAAACACCATTGCGTTCCATCTATCAATCTAAATCTTTAATAAACAGAGCCAAACTATTTCTCTCAATATGTTTGATTGTTTATTAAGAAAGAATTCTTTTCCTTGTTTCCCTGTAGATTTGTGTTAATTAGTAACTGTAAACATGTCTACTACAAGTTTTATTTAGCCTTTAGATAGAAGCCTAGACCAAGGTACCGTCTGCTATCTCAGCACAGTTAACCCTCTACACCTCTCTGCATCACTTCCCTCCACTTTAACATTCCTTGAAATCTTAAACAGGCACAGTGTGCTGCAGAAACTCAACAGTTCTGGCAGCATCTGTTGAGAGAAAAACTGAGTGACTGTTATGAGTCCAGTGACCCTTCTTCAGCACAGTTCTAATGAAGGTCACTGGACTCAACATTAACTCTTGTTTATCTCTCCACTGATGCTGTCAGAGCTGCTGGGTTTCTCTAGCACACTGTGTTTGTTTTAGATGCCAAGCATCTAAGGAGTAACATTAATAACAAACTCTCCAACCAAGGAAAACCAGAAGCACTGTGGATGCTGGAAAAGCTCAATAGGTCTGGCAGCATCTGTAGAGAGAAATCAAAATTAACGTTTTGGGTTGAGTGGCCTTGGGTGATTTCTCAGCACAGATGCTGCCAGACCCACTGAGCTTTTTCAGCAATTTCTGTTTTTGCTTTTTCCAACCAAGGGTTGGGTAATCTGCTACCTCCCAGTGAGCAACTAACCACGGACATCTTCTACAAACCCACCGACTCCCACAGCTACCTGGACTACACTTCCCACCCTGCCTCCTTTAAAAACGCTATCACTTATTCCCAATTCCTCTGCCTCCGCCGCATCTATTCCCAGGATGACCAATTCCACCATAGAAAATCCCAGATGGCCTGCTCCTTCAAAGACCTCAATTTCCCCTCCCACATGGACAACAATGCCCTCCAGCACATCTCCTCCAATTCCTGTACCTCAACCCTTGAACTCCACCCCTCCCAACACAACAAAGACAGAACACACCTTCCACCCCACCAACCTTCATATATATCACATCATCCTTTGCCACTTCCGCCACCTACAAACAGACCCCACCACTAGGGATATATTTCCCTCCCCACCCCGATCAGTGTTTCAGAGAGACCATTCCCTCCGCGATTCCCTTGTCAGATCCATTAGCCCACACCCTACTCCCAGCACCTTCCCCTGCCAACGCAGGAAGCGCAAAGCCTGCGTCCTCACCTCCCCCCTCACCTCCGTCCCAGGCCCTAAAGGATCCTTCCTCACCTGACAGAAATTTATCTGCACCTCCACCAATGTCATCTACTGTATCCATTGCAGCCAACGTGGTCTCCCCTACCTTGGGGAGACAGGACGCCAACTTGCAGATCGTCCCAGAGAACATCTCTGGGACACCAGCACTAACTCACCCTACCGCCCCGTGACTGAACACTTCAATTCCCTCTCCCACTCCACCAAGGATATGCAGGTCCTGGGCCTCCTCCATCGCTAAATCCTAACCACCCAATGCCTGAAGGAACCACACCTAATTTTTTGCCTTAGCACCTTGCAACCCCACAGGTTTATCTTTATCCCAGTTCCAAGCCTCCAACTCGACACCACCCTCTTGACCTGTCCATAGTCTTTCCCGTTTATCCGCTCCACCCTCCTCTCTGACCTATCGCCTTCTCCCCCACCTTCATCTTCCTAGTGCATTCTCGGCTATCTTCCCCCAGCCCCATCCCCTTCCCATTTATCTCTCAGCTCCCGACCCACAAACCTCATACCTGATGAAGGGCTTATGCCCGAAACGACAACTCACCTGCTCCTCGGATACTGCTTGACCTGCTGTGCTTTTCCAGCACCACCACCTTCGACTCTAATCTTCAGTATCTGCAGTCCTCGCTTTCGCCTAGTTGGGTAATTCCCAGTGTGACTTGGTGTAATATTTCATTGTGTAGTCTTCTTGGGACTTTGCATCACCTTAATGGTGGTACACAAATATAAATTGTTATGTCCTAGCCAATATCTATTTCTCAGACAAAAATCACTTTACAAAAAGGACATTGGTCACTTGCGGTTCTGCACTAAGCTCACATTGTTAGTGATTTTCCAAAATAAAACCTTGGAGAAAGGTTTGGGCTTTGAGGATATTGGGTGGGGTGAGGGAGAAGATTCCAGAAGGGAGGATCTTGGTGACCTGTCCTCACACATGTTCCAATAAAGTTACATCGGCGGAGTGGTGGCATCCCCAGCTTACTGACCGTGAACTGCTGAACTTGAAACAGCAATTCATAGCACAGAATAAAGCCTTTCAACTCATCCGGTTTACACCAGTCAAAAACAATCGACGATTCTAATCCCGTTTCTCAGCCCTTGGCCAATAGCCTTGTATGACTTGGTATTGCAAGTGCACATCTAAATACCTCTTAAATAGAATGAGGGTTTCTGCCTCACCCACCCTTGCAGGCAGAGAGTTTCGGATTCCCACGACTTGCTGGGTAGCATTTTTCCTCACATCATCTTCAAACCTTCTGCCCCTACCTTAAGCTTAGCTCCCGACTCCCAACCGGGTAAACGGTCACTCCACCAAGCGGAAACCTTTCTTCCTGTCTAATCTACTTATGGCCTCATAATTTTATACATCTCCATCATGTCTCCTCTCAATCTCCCTTGCTCAAAAGGAAATCAATTCCAGTCTGTCCAATCTCTCTCTTCATAACTGAACTCTCCAACCTAGGCAACATCCTGGTAAATAGAACCAAAATTGCTGGAAAATCTCAGCAGGGCTGGCAGCATCAATGGAGAGAAATCAGAATTAACGTTTCAGGTCCAGTGACCTTTCTTCCACACATCCTGGTAAATCTCTTCTGCACCTTCTTCAGTGTAATAACATCCCTCCGATAATACTATCAATGTGGCTTAAGCAATGTTTTATACAGTTCCAGTATCAACTGTTTTATACAGTTCCAGTATGCTTGAATTTTAACTCTGTACCTTGACGAATAAAGGCAAGTATCCTATATGCCTTCTTAACCACTTTATTGATCTGCCCTGATACCTTAAGGGACTGATACACCTCAAGGACCAGTCCCATTATCCTTCCTTTCATGGTGTATTTGCCTTGTTTGTCCTGTGCATCACCTCACATTTATCATGTGTGACATGAGTGTTGTGCAGCCAGTACAGGGACAGTCAGGATTGAGGGAGAAAGAATAATTAACCTCGGATCTTTGTGAATTGAGGAGGCAATAATATTCTTAAATATTGGAATGGAAAGGGGTAGAGTTGAAAAATGTGGCACTGGATAAACACAGCAGGTCAGGCAGCATCTGAGGAGCAGCAGAATCTACATTTCGGGCATTAGCCCTTCATCAGGAATGTGGAGGGAGAAGGGGGCTGAGAGATAAATACAGGGTGGGGCTGGGGTGAGGGTAGCTGGGAAGGCAATAGGTAGATGCAGCTGAGGGTTAATTGTGATAGGTTAGTGGAGAGGGTGGAGCGGATAGGTGGAAAGGAAGATGGACTGGTAGGACAGGTCAAGAGGGCGGTGCTGAGTTGGAGGTTGGATCTGGGATGAGGTGGGGGATGGAAGGTTTGGAAACTGGTGGAGTCAATGTTAATGTCATGTGGTTGGGAGGTCCCAAGGCGGAAGATGAGGCGTTCTTCCTCCAGTTGGCAGGAGGCTTTTATTTGCAGTGGAGGAGGCCCAGGACTTGCATGTCCTTAGGGTAGTTGAAATAGTTGGCCACAGGGTGGTGGGTTGTTTGGTGCGTGTGTCCCAGAGTTGTTCCCTGACCCGCTCCGCAAGTTTGCGTCCTGTCTCCCTGATGTAGAGAAGACCACATCGAGAGCAGCGGACACAGTAGGTGAGGTGTTTGGATGTGCGGAAAAATCTCTGCCAGATGCGAAAATACCCTTTGGGGCCTTGGATGAGGTGAGAGGTGATGTGTGGGTGCAGGCTTTACACCTCATGCAGCAGCAAGGGAAGGTGCTAGGTGCCAACCCGTCTTCCACACCCAGCTGAGATTTTCCTGTGCATTCACCCACCTCATCCCGTTGCTCTCAGTGTGGTCTCCTCTACATCGGGGAGATAGCACGCAGAGCGTTTCAGGGAACATCTCTGGAACATGCACTAAACAACCCCACCGGCCTGTGGCCGACCACCTCAACTCCCCCAAGGGCATGCAAGTCCTGGGCCGTCTCCACCGCCAAATCCAAGCCACCCGACGTCTGGAGAAGAACATCTCATTTTCTGCCTCGGGACCCTTCAATCACTTGGCATCACCATTGACTTCAATAGTTTCCAAATCTCCACCTCATTCCAGATCCAAACCTCCAACCTGGGCACTGCCCTCTGACCTGTCCTACCTGTCCATCTTCTTTCTCACCAATCCACTCCAACTTCCCCTCCAATCTATCACAATTACCATCCACCTATCGCTTTCCCAGCAACTTGCCCCTCACACCCCCATTTATTTCTCAGTCCCTTTACCCCGCCCACAATCTTGATGAAGGGGTCCAGCCCAAAATGTCGATTTTCCTGCTCCTCAGATGCTGCCTGATCTGTTGTGCTTCTCCAGCACCACACTCTTCGACTCTGACTCACCAAAATCTGCCATCCTCACTTTCTCTGTGGAAAGGGGTAGGCAGTCTGATAAGAGTCAGGCAGTCCTGCACAGACTTTGAGAGTGGTGTGTATAATTATGTGCAGAAAGGATAAACAGCAATTAAAAGCATAAATTTAAGAGGATGTACCTTATGATTTTTGGGGAAAGCCATAAACTGATGTAATTTACATAGGGAACCGCAGACTTGGGAATATGAAGTACATATCCTAGACAGAAAAGGGACTGGGTTGAAGGATGGGAGTTTTGGATAGTGTAATTATGATAATTTTAAAGGGGAGATTGTTGAGAGAACAGTTGACTATGTTGTCAGGCGCCGGGTTCAGAGAGGGAATGGGTCATCAGAAGTTGATTGGAAATCGGATTGAGGGAGCAGGAATTGAGATTGGGCAGTAGGGCGAAGGACAGGGCAGCAGATTCTCGCTGTAATGTTGGACTGAGGTGGATATGCACAGACCTCCTGAACATATGCACTATCTCATCCTAATATTATTCTGCTTCATAACAGTGTTGTCTCGTCTCAGCGGCATCCCCTCGCCTTCCACCCACCACCTGCTCCTCACAGATGGGCATATTGCAACTCTGAGTTTGATGTCCAAGTAGGAAGGCATGTATAGTCCTTGCGTGGAGAGGAGAAACAATATTAGGAGGTTTAAACTTTCCAATTGCATGCAGAACTGGGAAAAGAAAATATGCGGGGGAGTATACCATGCCTGTTAAAATGCTAAAAGGATTGATCACAAAATCACTTGAACTTCACTTCAAACTGTACAGCAGTGGCCATTATCGAAACAATTGTTTCATCTGGTCGTACCCTTACTGCTCAATCAACAGGTTTACCCCAATCCTCGGTACAGAGTCCAGACTGGAACCAAGGTTCAGTACTGATGGAATGCTGCTCTGTTGGGGAAACTATCTTTCGGTCAGGGAGTTAAGCAGAGACTCTCTGATGGATACAAAACATCTTGTAACACTAAAGAAGAACAATCCTTTTGCCAATACAAGTTTCTGTCATTACAATTTAAATTGACATCTAGCCTGCCTCAAAAGCCTGTTTTGAGGCAGGGGGAGTTTGTGGAGTGGGGGAAGGGAATTCCATATTTTCATTAACCTTCATGTGAAAGAGTGCCTTTTTACTTCCTGGATGAACAGCCAGTTTTGAGATCCTATCCCCCTGCTCCGGATTCCCGACAAACCCCACACTTTCACTGCATCTCTCTGATTGAATACCTTCATTTTAACACTCTCCACTCAACTTTTTAAACTCAAGGGAACACAAAGCACTGTTTTTATCCCAGTGCGTATTCTCTCAAAAGGCACTTGATACAGTCTGTGTGTGTGTGTGTGTGTGTGTGTATACATCTGCAGCTATGTTTTCCTGCTAGTTAATTAGTGCCCAATACCCATACAGGTTGAACATATGTTGAAGCCTCGGGCCTGTAGTACCATGGGTGTGAAACTAGTCTTGACATTAATGAGAGACTTAATCTCCAAATAATACAGTTGGCAGATGAGGCAGGTGTCAGCAGATTCTGTCTCGAATTGGATAAAGGGCTATCTAGTCAGTTCCTATAACCAATAAGCTGTAGACTACTTTCTCAGGCAGAATAATTGGATGCTTTTGTTCACAGTAATTAGGCTAACAGAATTTCTTTGTGATGTGGAGCTCACAATGAATGACAAATGAACAGGATCTCTACAGGAAATTGAGTTTAGAAAGTTGAGTCAGGAGTTAATCGAGGTGTTAAAAATGGAATGATTTGGGAGAGTCATTGCAGTGAAAGTGTTTCCTTTGGTTTTGGGGGCTGGAGGGGTTGGGTGGAGGGGAGGGAGCGGGATTCCAGAGCAAGAGGGATACAATTGTAAAGTCGGAGCTTGGCCATTTAGCCATGAACAGGTTTACCCCAATCCTGGGTACAGAGTCCAGACTGGAACCAAGGTTCAGTACTGATGGAATGCTGCTCTGTTGGGAAAACTATCTTTCGGTCAGGGAGTTAAGCAGAGACTCTCCGATGGATACACAAAGGTGAATGAAAACGTGGATTTTTTTTTTTCCCAAAAAGGCTTTGGACACGAGTTCAAATTTAAAAATTAATGGCTGCAATTGACACTGCTAAAAAAAAACTCACTGTCCTTCTTCAAAATAATGCTGTGAGTTTGTTTGTATCCACTGGAGAGTGCAGGAAGAGTCTCAGTTTAACTTCCCATCAAAAAGATAACAGTACAGTTCTCCTTCTGTACCAGACAGGCCCACCTCGGCTCTGTGTTCAGATTTGAATCAGGTTGCAGACTATGTCATTTTTTTGTGGACAATCAGTGGGAAATTAGGAATAAAATAAAGACAGAGCACGCAGAGATCACTGTTATATTCTGGACTCGGTGTGACCTATGGGTCTATCAGTTTTTCAGATTGTCCAAATGAATTCTAACCAATAGGACAAAGCCAATCAGCCCAAAGCTGTACCTAGCCACTTGTTAATCACATTTGGTAATCCCATGTTTGATGAGGTTAGACTAAAATTGTGAAAGTTAGCAAGCAGCAACAGCCATTAGCATTCCTACTGCATCTGGTACGTGTAGGGAGAGCTCGTAGGGAACAGGGTAGCCAACGGTGGGAATGGTCAGGAGGAGGCAGAAATGATTGACGAGGAGTTGTCTTGAGTGGTGACATTAAAATATTATATGTTGCTTTTCAGAGGAGTGCACATGGATCTTTCTCCAGTCCTGGTCAGCCCTCCAAATAAACCTGTTGGACTATAACCTGGTGGTGTGTGATTTTGAACTTTGTCCACCCCAATCCAACACCGGCTCCTCCACATCAAGTCAGTCATAAACATTGGGAATATCTTGCATGCCTGTAAATGACAGCTATTGTCCCCCAGTCTTGGCTCCAGCTCTTTCCCATTATTGCCTGGTGCCATTTTCTTCTGGTTCTGTACCCACCCCGTTCTTGTCTTGAAAACTTATTTTCTCTAGTTTCTTCTCTCGTACCTCCAGGATTCGATCAGTCCTTTCCAATTTATCCTGTGTTGTATTGTAGGCTGTACCACATCTGAAAGGTATGGTCCATATCAAGCAATTGGGAAAATCCAATCGGATAGAGTTTGTATCTGACCAAAAAGAAATTGATCATCTCTCAGCATAGGGGATACATCTCTCATCGCGAAGTGAGGAGCTATCACACCACAGTACCTGCACACCCTCACTCATACAGAAACATAGACAATAGGAACAGGAGGAGGCCATTTGGCCCATCCATCCTGCTCTGCCATTCATTATGACCATGGCCAATCATCCAACTCAATAGTCTATTCCCACTTTTCCCCAGATTCTTTAATCCCTTTAGCTCCAAGGGCTTTATCCAATGCCTTCTTGAACCGATACAACGCTTGGCTTTAATTGCTTTCTGTGGGAGCAGATTCCAAAGCAGATGAGTGAAGAAATTTCTCCTCGTCTCTGGAGACGGGGAAAAGAATATTAACCAGGTTGTTGCCTGGACTGAGTGTTTTAGTTATGAAGAGAGATTGGACAGGCTGCAGTTTCTTTCTTTGGAATAGAGGAGACTGAAGAGATATATAATTTGTCTCAAATGCATTCAATAACTCGGCCTCCACAGCCCTCTGTGGCAATGAGTGTGACAGATTCACCACCCTCTGGCTGAAGAAATTCCCTGTTACTTCGATTCTAAAGAGTCGGCCTTCACTCTGAGGCTGTGCCCTTGGGTCCTAGTCTCTCCTGCTTGTGGAAACATCTTCTCTATGTCCATTCTATCCAGGCCTCTCAGTAGTCTGTAAGTTTCAATTAGATCCCCCCCCCCTCATTATTCGAAACTCCATCAAATCCACACCGAGAGCCCTCAACCATTCCTAATATGACAAGCCCTTCATCCCCGGGACCATTCTTGTAAACCTCCTCTCCAACGTCAGCACATCCTTCCCTAGATGCAGGGTCCAAAACTGCTCGCAATATTCCAAGTGTGGTCTGACTGGAGCCTTACATTTCTGCTCTGTATTCTCACTCTCTTGAAATGAATATTAACATTGCATTTGCCTTTATAACTACTAACTGAACCTGCATGTTAACCGAAAGATAATCCTGACCCACGACTCACAAATCTCTTTGTGCTTCGGATTTCTGATGCCTATTTAGAAAATTGTCTATGCTGCTATTCTTCCCATCAAAGTGATTAACCTCACACTTTCCCACTCTGTAGTCCACCTGCCACTCCTTTGCCCACTCTCCTAGCCTGTCCGAGTACTCGTGCAGCCTCCCCACTTGCTCAACACTATCTGTCCCTCTACCTACCTTTGTATCATCTGCAAACATAGCAACAGTGCCCTCAGTTCTTTAGTCTAGATCATTAATGTGTAACATGAATAGTTGTGGTCCCAACACTGACCCCAGTGAATCTGCACTAGTCACTGGCTGCCATCCTGAAAAACACTCATTTATTCCTATTCTCTGCCTTCTCCCAGTCAGCCAATCCTTTATCCATGCCATGACTTGATGGGCTGAAGGGCCTTCTTCTATGCCATGGCCTTCTATAAGTTTAGATCAGAGCGGTGCTGGAAAAGCGCAGCAGGTCAGGCAGCATCTGAGGAGCAGGAAAATCGACATTTTGGGCAATAGCCCTTCATCAGCTCCATTCCTGATGAAGGGCTTTTGCCCAAAACGTCGATGTTCCTGCTCCTCGGATGCTGCCTGACCAGCTGTGCTTTTCCAGCACCGCTCTGATCTAAACTCTGGTTTCCAGCATCTGCAGTCCTCACTTTTGGCCTTGGCCTTTTATAACCCTGCCTCAGTCCGAACTGATTTATCCCACGCCCTTTGATTTGATTTGATTTGATTTATTATTGTCAAATGCACTGAGATACAGTGAAAAATATTGTTCTGTGTGCTAACCAGACAAACCATACCTTAAAGAAGTACATCTGGGTGATGGAACAGAATGCAGAACATAGTGAAAAAGGCTTTTGGCACACTGGCCTTCATCAGTCAGGGCATTGAGTATAGAAGTTGGGAAGTTATGTTGTGGTTATACAGGACATTGGTGAGGCTGCACTTGGAGTATTGTGTTCAGTTTTGGTCACCTTGGTATAGGAAGGATGTTATTAAACTGGAAAGAGTGCAGAAGAAATTTACAGGATGTTACCAGGACTCAAGGGTCTGAGTTACAGGGAGAAGTTGGAGAAGTTTGAGTAGGTAGGGAGCAGAGGGGTACAGATGCTTAGGAATTGACCGACAGGTTTAGAGAGTACTCAGGCTTGGAGGGCCGAAGGGCCAGTTCTTGGGCAGTAAATTTTCTTTGTTCTTTGTTCTAAGCTAGGACTTCTTTCTTTCAAGCATAGCAGACTGAGGGAAGATCTTATAGAAGTGTATGAGATCACAAGAGCCTTGGATAGGGTGAATGCACTCAGTCTTTTTTCCAGGGTTGGGGAATTGAAGACTAGAGGGCATCAGCTTAAGGTTAGAGGGGAAGGAATAAAAGAGAGCCCGAGGGGCAACGTTTTTACACAGAGGGTGGTACACAGATGGAAAGAGCTGCCAGCGGAAGGGGTTGAGGCATCATGGATAGGAAAGGATTGGAAGGATATGGGCCAATGGGGTTCTGGGGTTAGCGTTGATGGATGCTAACATTATGTAGGGGAATGGGATTGGTGTGGATGGACATGTTGGTTGGCATGGACCAGTTTGGGCCAAAGGGCTGTCTCCATGCTGCAGGACTCTATGACTCTGTAGTATTACAGCTACAGAGAAGGTGCAGAGAAAGATCAACTGTAATATATGACAGGTCCATTCATAAATCTGATAACAGCGGGGAAGAAGCTGTTCTTAAATCTGTTGGTACGTGTTTTCAAACTTTTGTACTTTCTGCCCGATGGAAGAGAGTGGTACTCGGGTGGGAAGGGTCTTTGATGATGTTGGCTGCTTTCCCGAAGCAGCAGGAAGTGTAAACGCAGTCAGTGGAAGAAAGGCTGGTTTGTATGATGCACTGGGCTGCATTCACAACCCTCTGTAATTTCTTGGACTGAGCAGTTGCCATACCAAGTGGTGATGTATTTAGAAATGGTGCTTTCTATGGTGCATCTATACCAATTGATAAGCGCCATTGTGAACATGTTGAATTTCCTTAGCCTCCTGAGGAAGTCGGGATGTTGGAGTGCTCCTCAGATATGGATCCAGGTGTATTCCAGGTCTCGTCTCCCCAAACCCCTGTATAATGGCAGCAAGACATACTTGCTCTTGTTATTTGAATTCTCTTGCTATGAAGGCCAATATTCCATTCGCCTCTTCATTACCTGCTGTACCTGTGTGTTTTCCTTCAGTAATTGGTGTATGAGGACACCCACGTCTCATTGCACAGTCTCCTCTCTCACATTATAGCTATTCAGATAATAAACTGCCTTCCTGTTTTTGCTCCCAAAGTGGATATCCTCACAGTTATCCTCATTATGCTGCATCTGCCATGTATTTGCCCACTCACTCAGCTCATCCTAATTCCACTAAAGCATCACTGCATCCTCCTCACAATCACCCTCCCACCCATCTTTGTGTCATCTGCAAACCTGGAGATATTTATTTAATTCCCTCATCCATAACATTATTATGTTGTTAATATTATACTGGTGGCACAGTGGCTCAGCGGTTAGCACTGCTGCCTCACAGTGCTAGGGACCCGGGTTTGATCCCAGCCTCGGGTGACTGTCTGTGTGGAGTTTGCATGTTCTCCCTGTGTCTGTGTGGGTTTCCTCCAGGTGCTGCACTCTGAAGGGATTCTATGAATAGATTAGATTAGATTAGATTAGATTAGATTACATTACAGTGTGGAAACAGGCCCTTTGGCCCAACAAGTCCACACCGACCCGCCGAAGTGCAACCCACCCATTCCCCTACATTTACCTCTTTACCTAACACTACGGGCAATTTAGCATGGCCAATGGTGTCCTCCAAGATGTTGACTGTGGGGAATTCAGTGATGGGTAACACCAATGAATGTCAAGGGGCTGTCAGTTCAATTGTTACTTCCCACTTGTCAGCTGAATCCTGAATGTTGTCCAGGTTTTGCTACACATGGACAAAAGATATCTTTTGTGGAAACAAATTGGCTTAATTCAATCTAATAAATAAAGAATCAATTGCTTGATGAATTATTTATTAAACTGCAGTCATTCTCCATCCCAATGATAATTTAGAACACACGGCCATTTTAGTTACTCTTAATGCAATGAAAATAAAAGTCGCAAAGTTGAGTTTGCATCAATGTGTCAGACCCTTTGTTATTAAATATCAAAAATTTCCCAGGACTCTGGCTTTGACCTGTGAACACTTCTGTTTATAAAGAATGTAATAGCAAAGCATTTTAAAAATACATAATATAATTAATCAGAGTCAGCACAGTTTTATGAAGAGGATATCATGCCTGACACATTTACTAGAATTCTTTGTGGAGGAAATAATCAGAATAGATAAAGGGAAAACACTGGATGTAATATATTTGGATATTTGGTGCTATGCATTAGATAACTTCTAAAAGGAGCCCATGGTTTAGATTAGATTAGATTAGATTCCCTACAGGTCCACACTGATCCTCTTAAGAGTAACCCACCCAGACCCATTTCCCTCTGACTAATGCACCTAATTCACCTGACCTGCATGGCCAATTCACCTGACCTGCACATCTTTAGACTGTGGGAGGAAACCGGGGCACCCAGAGGAAACTCACGCAGACACGGGGAGAATATGCAAACTCCACATGGACAGTTGCCCGAGGCCAGAATTGAACCTGGGTTCCTGGTGCCATGAGGCAGCAGTGCTAACCACTGAGCCACGGTGTTGGAATTAGAAAGTTAACATGGATAAAGGATTGGCTTACAGTCTGCTGAGAGCTGGGATAACTTGCTGAATGACAACCCAGTCATCGGGGGGTGCCACAGGGCTCAGTATGTTATTAATGACTTGAATGAGGGAAGTGAATGCCAAGCTTGTAGATGACACAAAAATAGTTGGAACAGTAAGTGGTGAGGATGACACAAGTGTCTTCAGAGGAATATAGACAAGGCAGATGAATGACCAAAAACACGGGCAGGTGGAATATAGTGAGGAATATTGTGCACTTTGATAAAAACAACAGAGCTGAATATTATTAAAATGGAGAAAGATGGCAGAAAGCTACAGGATTTGCGAGTTCTCACCCACGAATCACAAACAGCTAGCATCCAAGTTCAGCAGGTAATTGGGAAGGCAAGTGCTTTTTTAGGCTTTCGTTCAAAGGGGATGGAGTATAAAAGTGGAGAGATTTTGCTTGTCAGACATAGCTGGAGTACTGTGAACATTTTAGGGCCCCTTATCTAAGGAAAGATGTATTGGCATTGGAGGCAGTCCAGAGAAAGTTCACTCAGCTGATCCGAGGTATGGAGGGACTGTCTTAGGGGGAGAGGTTGATTTGATCGGGCCTGCACTCATTGGAATGAGAGGCGACCTTATTGAATTATAGATTGAAACAAGATTGTTCGGGGACTTGGCAGGGTAAAAGCAGAGAGTTTGCTTTTTCCTTTGGAAGAGTTTAGGACCAGGGGCGTAATCTCGGAATAAGAGATCACACATTTAAGATAGAGATGAGGAAGAATTTCTTCTCTCAGAAAGCAGTGATTCTTTGGAATTCTTTCTTATGGAGAGCTGTCAAGCCCGGGCCTTTAAGTATATTTGTGGCTGAGAGAGATTTTTAATCAGTAAGGGAATCAAGAGATAGATGGGAAAAGGCAGGAAACTAGGCAAAAGGCAGGCAAAAGTGAGGACTGCAGGTGCTGGAAATCAGAGTCTAGATTAGTGCGGTGCTGGAAAAGCACAGCCGGTCAGGCAGCATCCGAGGAACAGGAAAATCGACGTTTCGGGCAAAAGCCCTTGATCAGGACTGAAGCAGTCCTGATAGAGTCATAGAGTCATAGAGATGTACAGCATGGAAACAGACCCTTCGGTCCAACCCGTCCATGCCGACCAGATACCCCAACCCAATCTAGGCCCACCTACCAGCACCCGGCCCATATCCCTCCAAACCCTTCCTATTCATATACCCATCCAAATGCCTCTTAAATGTTGCAATTGTACCAGCCTCCACCACTTCCTCTGGCAGCTTATTCCATACATGTACCACCCTCTGTGTGGAAAAGTTGCCCCTTAGGTCTCTTTTATATCTTTCCCCTCTCACCCTAAACCTATGCCCTCGAGTTCTAGACTCCCCACCCCAGGGAAAAGATTTTGCTTATTTATCCTATCCATGCCCCATATAATTTTGTAAACCTCTGTAAGGTCACCCCTCTGCTTCCGACGCTCCAGGGAAAACAGCCCCAGCCTGTTCAGCCTCTCCCTGTAGCTCAAACCCTCCAACCCTGGCAACATCCTTGTAAATCCTTTCTGAACCCTTTCAAGTTTCACAACATCTTTCTGATAGGAAGGAGACCAGAATTGCACACAATATTCCAACAATGTCCTGTACAGCCGCAACATGGCCTCCCAAATCCTGTACTCAGTACTCTGACCAATGAAGGAAAGCATACCAAACGCCTTCTTCACTATCCTATCTACCTACGACTCCACTTTCAAGGAGCTATGAACCCCTGCAATCCAAGGTCTCTTTATTCAGCAACACTCCCTAGGACCTTACCATTAAGTGTATAAGTCCTGCTAAGATTTGCTTTCCCACAATGCAGCACCTCGCCTTTATCTGAATTAAACTCCATCTGCCACTTCTCAGCCCATTCGCCCATCTGGTCCAGATCCTGTTGCAATCTGAGGTAACCCTCTTCGCTATCCACTACACCTCCTTTTGCCCATGTGAAAACTATTACACAGAACCCTGTGGATGCCACATTATAGGTGAGATGGGAACACAGTGGAAAGAGTGCAGAAGCGATTTACTAAAGAGCAGTTCCAGGAATGAGAAACCTCAGCGATGACGTTGAGGTGGTTCTCCTTGACGTTTTCAAAAGCGTCCATGGGCTGGGCAGAGTGGACAGGGAGAAGTTGTTTCCACTTGTAAATGGACAAGAACGAGAGGTATTGGTTTAAAGTGATCTGTAAAGAAGTATCCTATCTACCTGCGACTCCACTTTCAAGGGGCTATGAACCTGCACTCCAAGGTCTCTTTGTTCAGCAACACTCCCTAGGACCTTACCATTAAGTGTATAAGTCCTGCTAAGATTTGCTTTCCCAAAATGCAGCACCTTGCATTTATCTGAATTAAACTCCATCTGCCACTTCTCAGCCCGTTTGCCCATCTGATCAAGATCCTGTTGCAATCTGAGGTAACCCTCTTCGCTGTCCACTGCACCTCCTTTTGCCCGAAACGTCGATTTTCCTGCTCCTCGAGTGCTGCCTGACTGGCTGTGCTTTTCCAGCACCACTCTAATCTAGACTCTTGAGGATTATTAGGGTCAACCATGATCTCATTGAAAGGCAAAACAGACTCGATGGGCTGAATGGCCTGCTGCTGCTTGTCCATCTCGTGGTTAATCAATGACAGTTGTCAGGATCAGATTTCAGTTCCAAATTTATTAACTGAATTTAAATTCACTGTCAGACATGCTGGGATTTGAGACTAGGCCCCAAAGCATTAGCCCAGGCCCCTATATTACATGATAACTCGACACAGTCCCCCATGTGAAAACTATTACACAGAATAGTCACCCTGTGGATGCCACTTTATAGGTGAGATGGGAACACAGTGGCAAGAGTGCAGAAGCGATTTACTAAAGAGCAGTTCCAGGAATGAGAAACCTCAGCGATGACGTTGAGGTGGTTCTCCTTGACGTTTTCAAAAGCGTCCATGGGCTGGGCAGAGTGGACAGGGAGAAGTTGTTTCCACTTGTAAATGGACAAGAACGAGAGGTATTGGTTTAAAGTGATCTGTAAAGAAGTAAGGATGTTGTGAGAATGCACATGTACTCACAGCAAAGAGATTGAGGCTGGAATGCACTGCCTGACAGTCTGGCGGATTCAGGTTCAACTGAGGCATTTAAGAGGTCATTATTTGATTATTTGGATAGTAGTGGTATGGAAGGCTTTGAGGGAAAGGCAGGAGATTGGTACTGGGTAATAGAACCGATGCATACACCATAGGTCATAAGGTATAGGGGCAGAATGAGGCCATTTGGCTCATCGGGTTTGCTCCACCATTCGATCATGACTGATATGTTTCTCAACCGCATTCTCCTGCCTTCTCCCCATAACCCTTGACCCCCTTCCTAACCAAGAACCTATTTATCTCTGGCTCAAATGCACTCAGTGACCTGGCCTCCACAGCCCTCTGCAGCACTGAATTCCATAGATTCACCACCCTCTGGCTGAAGAAACCCCTCCCCATCCCAGTTCTAAAGGGTCATCCCTTCCCTCTGAGGCTGTGCCCTCGGGTCCTAGGCTCTCCTATTAGTGGAAACATCTTCCCCACGTTCACTCTACCCAGGCCCCTGGGTTTTACTTTGATCGGGTGTGGCTGTTCTGACCCGCTGAAAGCTGTGGCAATTCACTCAAATCGGAGTTAATGGTCAGACCTGTTGGTTCAACCCGATCCTGTCCAACTGAACCAATTTCTTCCTCGCTTGACTCTACGTTTTTCTTTCCTTGTCCAGGCCCTTCTCATCGACACTTGTAGCTCACATGATGCTTGAGGAACATCGAGCAAGTTCCGGTTTCATGCCCCCAACTCTCACCTCTCCGTGATGGATATCCATCCCCTGCCAGCATCACATGTGCCCTCTCTGCTTCATGCTGGAAAGGAGATCTGAATAGTCTCCATCCACCACCCCCACCATTGTCTGGCAGAGCTCAGTTTTACTTTGTAGGTGGGAACTTAAACCTGACTCAGAGGTACAGACGCTACCACTGTGCCACAAAAACCCGTAGGCTGTACTTTCTACTATTTTGGTCAGGGATCTATTAAATCAAATTAAACTAAATAAACATCTAACAGACCTTTAAAGCAGCAAAGTAATGAAAGGCAGCATAGAAGTTACAAAATTTAAATTAAATATTTTTTGGGAGAGTTGGCTCTTCTTTAAATGCAAAAATAATCATAGAGTCATTTTTCACACAGAGGGTGGTACGTGTATGGAATGAGCTGCCAGAGGAAGTCCCGGAGGCTGGTACAAGTGCAACATTTAAAAGGCATTTGGATGGGTAATGCCCAATATTTATTTACTTATTCAAATACTAGGTATTTAACGTTCTTCATCAACAGAGCCTTTTAGGTAGTAACAAGACGTAGCGAGAGCTTTATTTACATAATAAATTGTGGACTACTGAATGATTTGCCACAGGGGATGTTGAGGCACAGACTGTTACATTTTTTAAGGGAAATGTGAATAAATATTTAAAACAGGGAAAAGCACAGGAGCATGTGGAGAGGGTTAGATTGTTGTGGTAAAGCACAAACCAGTGAGAGTGAACATTGCTCTCCTGTTGCTCTTGACCTCTCAAAGCTTAATCACGGATTCTATCTTACCTATTGGCTCTCCTGATACCAGGCTAACCAGATGGTCCTTGGCACTGCCAAACCCATAACCCTAAAAGGGTCAGAACTCCCACTTTATACATCTTATCAATCAGATGGTTCTAATCGCATAACTCCAGACCAATCCTGTTTTGTGGAATATTTGCTCATCATTGTCTGTCTGTGCCCTTAGAAACTACAATCAAAATAATTATTTATCCAGCTTTTTTTCAAATCCTTTTATTACATTTAAGAAAGCTGCTTCTTATTTTTGCTCTGCCATGGCTGTTCCCAGTTCATTTGATCTCCAAAGCCTCCCGACCAAAGGAAATCCTTTTCATCTCTAGTCTTGCTTGATTAATTTAAATCAATTTTGTCTAATTCTAGGTTCACATTCTGGTTTAATTAACCTGCTTACTTCTACACCCTGATCTCGAGGGTATTCCCCCAGTCCCTCCTTGCTATCCATATTAACCACAACTACAATTGCAACATTTAAAAGGCATCTGGATGGGTATATGACGAGGAAAGGTTTGCAGTGATATGGGCCGGGTGCTGGTAGGTGGGACTAGATTGGGTTGGGATATCTGGTCTATCCATATTAACCACAACTACAATTGCAACATTTAAAAGGCATCTGGATGGGTATATGACGAGGAAAGGTTTGCAGGGATATGGGCCGCTGGTAGGTGGGACTAGATTGGGTTGGGATATCTGGTCTGCATGGACGGGTTGGACCAAAGAGTCTGTTTCTGTGCTGTACATCTCAATGACTCTACGACTCTACATTCCTGCTCAGCGACGATGATGACGCTGAATAAATCTGCTGCATTGCTCCCGTTATTAACTAAAACAATGCTTTCGTACAGAAGTCCCCAGCAAAAAGCTGCAAAGAATGTTTGGACACAGTTACCAATCCAACATAGTCTACTACACAGTGACAGAGATATCCTGATAACTGGTCATTGAGTGCTGATGTTGGCTGCAATAAGGCCAGCTAGGGAATATCACAATTTCAATTTAAAATTACAACGTACCTGGAAACATTAAAAAAAAACGTAGTTTACTATAGCATCTTCACAATCTGAAGACATCCCAAAGTGCTTTACCGGCAACTCAGTCCCTTTGAAGAGTAGTCACTGTTTGTAGTACAAACTTGCAACAGCTAATTTGCATTCTGCAAGATCCCTCGAGCAACACAAGATGAATGCACGTCCTGGAAACATGGTGGAGGCAGGTTCAATTAAAATTGTCAAGAGGGCATCAGATGAGCATTTATCTCTGAAAGTTGCCACCCAGGTAAATAGTGCGGTGAGGAAGGCATATGGCGTACTGGCTTTTATTGGTAGAGGAATTGAGTTCCGGAGTACTGAGGTCATGTTGCAGTTGTATAAGACTCTGGTTCGGCCGCATCTGGAGTATTGTGTGCAGTTTTGATCGCCATACTATAGGAAGGATGTGGAGGCACTGGAACGGGGGCAGAGGAGGTTTACCAGGATATTGCCTGCTTGCCAGTAGCAGTGGTGGACTCTCCCTCTTTATGGGCATTTAAGCGGGCATTGGATAGGCATATGGAGGATAGTGGTCTCGTGTAGGTTAGGTGGGCTTGGATCGGCGCAACATCGAGGGCCAAAGGGCCTGTACTGCGCTGTATTCTTCTATGTTCTATGTTCTATATAGAAACAATAGATAGCATTTGGGGAGGGGGAAGGCAGGGGTTTAGCCCTAAGCCGACAAGCACAGTGAGTCAGTGCAGAGAGGATGGGCTGAAACCATTCGGTGAAATGACTATGTCATGTGTTTTAAGTGATGTCATCTGGGGGCTTACTGTTGGCCAGGACACAGGAGAATAGACCTGCTCTTTGTTGAAGACCATGTAATCTTTAAAATCTACCTGAGAGGAAAGATGAGATCTCGATTTAACATCTGATCTAAAATGTGGCAACTTTGACCATGCTGCACTCTGTGTGGGTTGCACCAAAGTGTTAACCTGGATAATCCGCTCAAATCCTTGGAGTAGCTTTTAAATTCATGACCTTCTGATTCAGAAGAACAAGTGTCACCCACTGAGCCCACAGTGAAGAACATGATGTGGAATAACAAGAAATCATCCAGTCAGATCTTCCTAATTCATGCCTGTAATTTGTCCTGCTGTGCATGTATTCCATCTTATTTGATTTATTAAGGAAATTTCTGCTATCAGCTATAACAAATTATCTATCAAACCTTTATTCATGCAAATTAAAAGTGAGGAAGAGATAGCAAAGACACGATTACAGTTATTAAATAATCATTAGGAAAGGGAATAGAGTGGAGAGCTACTGTAATTCTTCTCGATTATAAGTGAGATAGAATAAGTCCCAGGAAGAATCGATCAAGTAGTTTAAAGTTGGTCTTAGGAGAGGTAATGAATCCTCACTTTAAGATGGACTTGAAAAACATCGAGAAAACACCTGGAAACTGGAAGTACAATGAGTGACGAGTTTGGCTTTCTGAGGGAAGGTCATGCTTTTGTAGAAACATAGACAATAGGAGCAGGAGTAGGCCATTCGTGCCTTTCAGCCTGCTCCACCATTCGATACGATCATGGCTGATCATCCAACTTAGGACCTTTGTTCTATTTTCCCCTCAGACTTGTCGATCTCTTTAGTGCTAGGAACTGTATATCGTTCTTGAAGTTCTTTGATGGTTTAACCTCAGCACTTTCCTGTGGTAGACAATTCCACAGGCGCACCACTCTCAGGGTTAAGAAATTCCTCCTCAGCCCAGTGCTTGAGTAGCACGGTGGCACAGTGGTTAGCACTGCTGCCTCACAGCGCCAGAGACCCGGGTTCAATTCCCGCCTCAGGCGACTGACTGTGTTGAGTTTGTACATTCTCCCCGGGTTTGCTCCAGTTTCCTCCGGGTGCTCTGGTTTCCTCCCACAGGTCAGGTGAATTGGCCATGCTAAATTGCCCATAGTGTTAGGTAAGGGGTATGGGTGGGTTGCGCTTTGGCGGGTCAGTATGGGCTTGTTGGGCTGAAGGGCCTGTTTCCACACTGTAAAGTAATCTAATCTAATCCAGTGCTTATAAAGCCCTTATTTTTGGACTATGGCCCTGGTTGTGGACTCCACAGTCACTGAGAACAGCCTTTCTGCATTTACCCTGTCAAATGCCATTTGTAAGTTACCAAGAGACCTCCCTCATTCTTCTGAACTGTAGTGACTATTGTCCCAACTGATTCAGTCTATCCCTCTACGTCAGTCCCACCATCCCAGGAATCAGTCCGGTAAACTTTACTGCACTCCTTCCATCACCAGAACATCCTTCCTCAGATAAGGAGACCAAAACTGCACACAATACTCCAGGTGTGGTCTCACCAAGGCCCTGTATAATTGCTGCAAGATATCCCTGCTCCTGGACTCGTATCCTCTGGCTATGAAGGCCAAAATACCACTTGTCACCTTCAACACCTGCTGCACTTGCATGCTTATTTTTGGAAGTAGGTTTGCTCGCTGAGCTGGAAGGTTCATTTCCTGACGTTTTGTCACCCTACTAGGCAATGTCACCATACAGGAAATGACATCACCAATCAAAGAAACCCAAACATATGAATAGAAAGCAGGAATTTTCAGCAGTGCTTCGCCTGAGGCCCACTGAAGATGTTACCCTGAGGGTGACGAAACGTCCTACATCCAAAACCGCAACCTGATCTACAAATCTTCTCAAAACTTGCATGCTTGCTTTCAATGACTGGTGCTCAAGGACACTCAGGTCTCATTGCACCTGCCCATTCCCCAATCTATTACCATTCACACCATATTCTGGCTGCCTACTTTTGCTATCAAAGTGGATATGATTATTTCTCCACATTTTGCTGCATGTGCCCCATACCTTCAGTGTCCAAATCTCACTGAAGTTTCTCTGCATCTCCTGACAGCGCACCTTCCCACCCAGCTTTGTGTCATCTGCAAATTTAATGTGACAACTAGTTTCCTTGTCTAGATCATTAGTATATATTGTGAATAGCTGGGTCCAAGCACTAATTCCTATGGTAACTCACTTAACCATTGCCTGCCACTCAGAGTTAGTCAAACCCATTCCTACTCTTTGTTTCCATTCTGCCAACTAGCTCTCAATCTGTTAACAGTGCACAAAAATTTGAATTGTTTAGAATTAAAATGAAAGAGTCAATAAAGATAGCAGAGTAGCTATAATGTATTTGGAATCTCAACAGGGCTTTGAAGTGCACGTGCTTAAGGTCAGAAAATGTGGAGCCCAAGGACAAATGGCTGAATGTATATTTAGATATTTACAAAAGAGAAATCTTTGAAGTTTGTGTCACATATTGACAGGTTAAAAAGGGGTTTAGCATGCTTGCCTTCAATGCACAGTCCTTTGAGTATAGGAGTTGGGAAGTCATGTTGAGGCTTTACAGGACAGTTATGAGGCCTCTTCCTCAGATAACTGTGTCCAGTTCTGGCCCCCTGGTTATATGAAAGATATTATTAAACTTTAGAGCGTTCAGAAAAGAATCACCAGGATGGAAAGTTTCAGTTATAAAGAAAGACTGGATAGGCTGAGACATCTGAAAATGAACCTTCCAGCTCAGCAAGCAAACCTACATCCAGACCCTCAACCTGAGCTACAAATCTTCTCAAAATTCGCTATCATATCTATGATTTCCATAGTCCAATAATCTTGCCTTTGCTCTGCACGTATACTAATAACTTTGAATCCTAACCTTAAGCAAACAGTTATCCTGTTTCCTGTGAAAGGAGTCAATCTGTTGGCATTTTGTTAGTTGAAATATTAAGAACAAAAGTAAAACAGACTGCCCCATCATTAATTTGGATTGTGGCTAACATACACATGATCCATTTTTGTCCCTTTTATCAATCTGTATCACTTGTCATGCTTATCGAGCAGATACACTGTTTACTGAATGATATTATTTGGGGAAGTCAGCTGATCTCCATTGATCCCTACTCCTTACAACTTACTCCACAGCTGCGGATTCTGGGTGATGACACAATCAGATGTGAAGCCCATCATAGTTGATCTGCCTGTGAGTAATTAATAGCTAAGGTTAGACATGAGGTTTGACCATCTGTGTGAAGATTCAAAATGTTGCTTTTTTTCTAGAAATGTTGGAGGCAGCACCTTCAGGAGAGAAAGAGAGAAACCTGGGGAAAGTGAGTGGAGACATTATAAACTGATTTAAAATAGACTTCACTCCAGAAATCGGAAACATCATCAGAAAATATTATGAGACCCTCCTGAGGTTAGGGAAGCTGTTACACACAGCTTACATTTAATAACGTGCTTATTCTTCATTATCTCTGCCTCAAAGCTCTTAAAGCAGAGGTTTCATGTCCACTCGCAATCTTCTTTTCTTCAAGAAGTTAAATTTAATACTTTAAGCTTATCCTCCTTAGTTGGATTTTAGCTCCAGGTCTTGACCTTGTTATTAACCTCTGAACTTACGGTGATAAAATATCTTTCTGAGGTAAAATAGTCCAACTCCTGAATTTGACGTTGTAAACATTTCATGTGGGCTTTGATAACCTTAGAATTCCCACAGTATTGAAACAGGCCCTTCAGCCCAACCAAGTCCATACCAACCCTCTGAAGAGTAACCCACCCAGACCCATTCCCCTACCCTATTATCACCCCTGAATAATGCATTTAACCTAAACATCCCCAACACTATGGGCAATTTAGCTTGGCCAATTCACCTGACCTGCACATCTTTGGATTGTGGGAGGAAACCAAAGCGCCCAGAGGAAACCCACACAGACACAGAGAGAATGTGCAAACTCCACACAGACCTGAGGTTAGAATCAAACCAGGGTCCCTAGCACTATTCAGATGTTCAGATTCCCTACAGTGTGGAAACAGGCCCTTCGACCCAACAAGTCCACACTGACCCTCCGAAGAGTAACCCGCCCAGTAACACTATGGGCAATTTAGCTTGGCCAACTCACTTAACCTGCACATCTTTAGATTGTGGGAGGAAACTGGAGCACCCGGAGGAAACCCACACAGACACTGGGAGAACGTGCAAACTTCACACAGACAGTCGCCTGTGGTTGGAATCAAATCCGGGTCCCTAGCTCTGTGAGGCAGCAGTGCTAACCGCTGTGCCACCTGATTTCCATCCTATTCCTTGACTAACTTTATTCATACAAGAAACAATGGGCCTTTTCCCTTTCCTCAGGTTTATCAATTAATTACACTGCTTGTGTAATTCTCCTGTATATTTGTGAAACTTCCCCTTCCGTAGGCAGACAGAGGCCAGGCTAATGCTCTGGGGATCAGACCCTGCCATAAAGGCTGGTGAAATTAACAAAACTTGGAATCTAATGCTAGTTTTAATAATGGTGACCATGATTGTTCTAACAACCCATTTTCAGGGAAGTTAATCTTCCATCCTGACCGACATGTGACTCCTGATCAATAGCAATATGATTGACATTTAATTCACTTCAAAACAATTAGGATGGCAGGCAACAAGTCTCTGCCCGTAAGGCCTATGAAAGCATAAGAAAGTATGAATTAGGAGTCGGAGCAGCTCACTCTGACCCACTGCCATTCAATGCCATCATAACTGATCTGCTTACTTCACATTCCCACTTGGCACTCACTTAGTTATTGAAAATCTATCAACGTCTGTCTTAAAATATTCAAAGATTATTCTGCATCATCTTTTGAGGAAGAGAGTTCCAAAGACTCACCTCTGGGGAGATGGTGGCCTAATGGAATTATCGCTGGACTATTAATCAGAGACCCAAGTAATGTTCTGGGGACTCAGGTTTGAATTTGAATTCTGTTTAAAAAAAGCTGGAGTTAAGACTCTAATGATGATTGTCAAGAAAAGGCCCACCTGGTTCACTAATGTCCAGAACTAGGGGGTCACAGTCTAAGCATAAGGGGTAAGCCATTCAGGGCTGAGATGAGGAAGTATTTCTTCACTTGGAGAGTTGTGGACCTGTGGAATTCTCTCCCACAGGAAAGCTGTTGGGGGCCAGTTCATTAGATAGATGCAAGTGTGGCTGTTGCGGCTAGAAGGGTCAAGGGATAAGCGGAGAGGGTGGGAGTGGGATACTGAGATTGCATGATCAGCCATGATCAGTCATGATCAGTCATGATCATATTGAATGGTGGGGCAGGCTCAAAGGGCCAAATCCTACATCTAATTTCTATGTTTCTACCTTTAAACTGTAACCTCTGGTTCTACGTTCACCCACAAGAGGAAACCACATCGTCAACACATCCATTCTGCCGCAATCCCTCAAAATCTTATGTTTCAGTCGAGTTACTTGTTCCTCTTCTAAACTGCACTGGAGGTCTCTTTAGCCTATCCTCACTGTTCCAGGACCTGAACTTAAATAATACATTACAATTCTAAGTTAGACCATTGTCCGCTGTTGTTTAAACTTGTTCATTTTCCTTTCCATCAGTTGATTGCATAGCTGGACCCCTTAGGGCCATATTCTAACTGTTACACTGTTAAAGGGTCCGACAGGATAGAAAGAGGCCATGCGGCCCATCATTGCTGGTTCTTTAACAGAGCGCTGTTTTACTTTCTCCTTACAGCCCTGAAAATCTGTCCCTTTCACACACACGTTTCCAGTTCCATGTTAAGAGTTACTTTTGAATCTGTTTGCCTAGTTACCCTTACCTTTGGAATCTAAACAACTCCGTTGTAAGATTAGACATTCTCCCTCTCTCCCCTTACCTTCAATCTGCATTCCCTGGCCACTGATCCTTCCAGCAGGGAAATCAGTTTTACTCCATCAAATCTCATCACAACTAAATCCTCCCTTAACCATCTCCGCTCCAGAACCATCAAGCCCAACGTCTCCACTCTTTCACAAACACTAAAGTCCTCTCTCCCTTCAGGACTGCTACAAACTATCCAAAAGACTGTCATTAAATTGTAAACTTGTAATTATTCTCACACTCATTTCTGCTTTCCAATCACATTATGCTCCGTTGCGAGCGATTTAATGGAATGAGATTCAAATGTTTGATTTTAAATATTAATAAGCATTTTATATGGAAAATTCCTGTCACTGCCTTACATAGCCAGGAGGGCTAGGCCCGAAAGGAACCGGCCAGTGTCCTGGGAGCTGCCCCAGGTCCTCTCTCTCTCTCTCTGAGACTAGGGAGCACCTTCTGCAAGGGCCGAGCTCACACCAACCTGTCCCAGTGGGTGACTGAAGGCTATCACCCAACTGAGTCCTCACTAAATTCAGTAAAGAACAAAAGATCCAGGGGAACTAAAGGGACATGGTGGTGGAGGCACTGAGGAGGATTCAGGCAGATGGCCACAGCAGATCGATCCTGCTCAGACCCTCTTCCTGACCGAGGGGCAGAGGCACTCAGTTGGTCTGAAGGGATTCTGTTCTCTCCGTTCAGGTCTTCCCCATTGGGTTTCTGGGCTGCTATTTGCTGGCATCTGCTGACCAGTTTCTCGTCAATTTCATACAAACCAAACCAGGCCAAAGGGTCAGGAGCAGCTTTTAAACAACTCATCACTGCTCGCCCCATGTGTGCCTCTCTACCTCTCTCTCTGTAGCTGCTGTATCCCCCTCTCTATCTCTCACTGTATCCGCTGTATCCCCCTCTCTACCTCTCTCTGTATTTGCTATATCCCCCTCTCTACCTCTCTCTGTATCTACTATATCCATCTCTCTACCTCTCACTGTATCTGCTATATCTCTCTCTCTACCTCTCACTGTATCCGCTGTATCCCTCTCTCTATCTCTCACTGTATCTGCTGTATCCCCCTCTCTACCTCTCTCTGTATCTACTATATCCATCTCTCTACCTCTCACTGTATCTGCTATATTCTCTCTCTCACCTCTCACTGTATCCGCTGTATCCCTCTCTCTATCTCTCACTGTATCTGCTGTATCCCCCTCTCTACCTCTCTCTGTATTTGCTGTATCCCTCTCTCTATCTCTCACTGTATCTGCTGTATCCCCCTCTCTACCTCTCTCTGTATTTGCTGTATCCCTCTCTCTATCTCTCACTGTATCTGCTGTATCCCTCTCTCTATCTCTCACTGTATCTGCTGTATCCC
>NC_057714.1:120808833-120820126 GCF_004010195.1 Chiloscyllium plagiosum | reverse complement strand
GTAGGTCTCTCCCCCCTACCCACCACAGCCCCCGCTTTTCCGCCCCACCCCCTATCACTTCCTTTCTGTTTGCCCCTGGTTGAATCAAAGAAAGTTATAAATGAAAATCAATGATAACAATGGGGAATGCTGATAACAATGCAAATATTTCAGTCAGAGGTCGCTGGATGCTGAGGTCCTGACAGTTAATGTCTGAGGTGAGACTCAGGGCTGTGTCTGACCTTTCAGGGTGAACTCCTTTACAAAATACCCCACAGCTGAACCCTGGAAGGGCGGTATCCAGCCTGTGGCTGGTTTCCCAGGGAGGGATAGGACACGGGGACAATATGGGCAAGGTCAGAACCGGACTTATCAAGGCTTCACTCACCATCACAGCCTGAAGCTTCCCCAAACCTATTGTGCTCTAACCGGTTACACGAACACTCGCTGGCGTTTCAAAGGCGCCCGATTCAAGGGGGAGGGGACAGACAAAAGTTGCGGAGGCAAATGTTTGGAAAGAGCTGGATTGTGTGCGGGGAGGTGAAGGTGCTGGGGTGTGGTAGAGACCGAGGGCTTGGTTGGGAGGTGTTGTGAATAACACAGATGTCTGGATGTGTCTATTGTGCAGGTTCACTGCAATCAGCACCCGGGGGGTCAAAGAACCGGCGGATAATTGTGAGGCCCGGAAAGGTTTCACGTTCTGGGAATTGTTAGCACATTCCGACTACGTGACCAGACTACCTATTCGCCAATCGTCATCAAATAGGTTTTTTTTTTAAATAAAGGAAACACTACCTGTTACAATGTCAACCTGTTACTAGAGAGATTAACAACAAAGGAGCTGGGGGCAAGAACTTTAACTTCCAATTATTGCAACCGATATTTTAAATAGATATGCGATTGGAAAAATAACAAGGCACACGTCATATATTAAGAATTGTCTTTATTCGTTATTAGTCATTTTAATTATGAAGTGCGCCATAATGTCTGGTGTCATTGTGCTTACAACCGTCATTTCTGATACTGGCTTAAAAATTCCCGTGAAAATTTCCCCCAGAAACTGGGAGGGTTAAACACTTTTTACAATTTGTAAAAATCCTGTATTTCTTTTTTTTTTAAGTTGCAAATGTTATTTACAAGATTCTCACGATATACAGCTCTCCTGTGTGTGCGTGTGGATGTGTGTTGCTCTGATGGTTACTATCGATAATAAATACAATTCCTTCTACCTGAATCTAGGAATCCGACATGTAGTGCTGCCGGATGTAAACCTAAAAATGGAATAAGACAGAGTAAGACGGCAATGGGAGTGCGTTGGAGTGATTTTACCTCATGATGTTCATTTATCAAAAGTCATTGAATGATGGGAGCTGTCCTTTCAGCACCACAAGGACCATCCCCGATACTACAATGAAACAAAGGCAGGCAATGTTAAAATGGAAGATTCATTTGTCTTAAATCCTATAAGACTATATTGGAACGTTCCCTGATATTAATAATTATTTATTATTATCCTAAATAACTGTCTTACTATTCAGAATACTGGATTAAAATGTACCTGATTCATCTGCTTATCCAAATACTATTTTTTCTCTTAAAAATATCATGCATCAAATAATTATTGCTCTATAGCATAGTCCAGGCTCCTACGTGAAATATTGCCCTCAAAACTGTCTACATTATTTAATTCTTATGATTTTTCATCTTCTTGCAAAAAATTCAAAATATAGTTATCTTACAATTGGCATAGATTGGATACTGTCACATGCATAAAATGCAAATAGTTCGACAAAAAAAATAATCGAACCAAAGTTTGTTTCCGATTCTCCCTCTGAAAGTGGCAAGCGCTTTGGCATGTCAGTAACAGATTGGCAACCTGTTAAATACTGAACCGATTTTGATTCAATAATTAATTCGACAAATTAATAAATAAAGTGCAACTCAATAATTTAAAAATAAAAATCATAAGACCCACTAATTGTGGCTCAGGCGAGAAAAGGTGCAGGGGGAGAGGGTCAATGATAGAAAGACCAAATAAATTGTCACTGAGCAAATAAATTGAAGAATTTACAAATGAAAGAAACGTGTTGTTACCGGTAATGTTACCTCAAAGAGAAGGGGAGGGGCCTATATCTGATCGTTGGCAAAAGTACATTATTGTCCTCCGAGCTCTGTTTTTTTTTTGTTTAAAAAAAAGGTTTGACCTCTCAATAGTTACAAACACTTTACTGCCCTCCCCTCCCGCTGAATTTCAGCGAGTGATTTGGTAAGGGTTGAGTGTTCTCTACAGCTTGAGTTAGGAAGTTGTTCTGTGTCCAGTCTATTCGAAGATTGCAAGCAGTCTTTTTTTTGTCTTCACTTCTTTCTTATAGAAAATATTTTCCATGTGCTATAACGCGTAGCATTTCCCCCTGTATTCGTGTTTCCGTGGGGTTCCTTGATGCTTGAGGGATTATTGATGCAAGGAGGGGAAGTGTTGGGGATGGGGTAATGGTGGTAGGAAGGAAGGACAAGGAGGGGGTGGGGGGGGGGGGGAGGGTTGGGGGGGGCGTTCAGTGCCGGGAGAGCGCCTTTAAAACAGGCGGATTCATAATGCTTGTTCAGATAGGACTTCAAAGCAAAGGTCTTATTGCACCTTTTGCACTTGAAGTGTTTGAAAGCTGAGTGAGTTTGCATGTGGGCTCTGAGGTTGGAGCGGTCTGCAAAGGCTTTCCCACAGTGAGCGCAGCCGAACGGTTTCTCTCCGGTATGGGACCGCATGTGACCTTGGAGGAGCCAGGGTCTGCTGAAGGCTTTGCCACAGATTTCACACTTGTGCTTGAGGTCATGAGTGAGGAGATGCATGGCCATGGCCGGCATGGACACATAGACCTTGGCACAGGTTGGGCATTTCTTGGCCATCTTACTATCCAGGCTCCGGTGGGTCTGCTTGTGCCGGCTCAAGTTGGACGAGGTGGCGTAGGTCTTGCCGCACTCGTTGCATGTGTGACGCTGGATGGAGCTTCTGGTCCCGGCAATGGCCTTCCGTCTCGATCTGCCGTCAGTGATGAAGAAGGCGTCCACCGTGTAGCCTTCGCTCACCGCCGCATCGCCGTTGATGTAGCCGCTTGTAATCCCCGAGTGTGGGCTGTCTGGTGACTCCGAGTCAGGGACTCCGTACTCACCATGAACCGCTGCATAGATAGGGTCGGGCGAAGACAATTTAATCGCGTTCTGGGGCTCTCCATCGTAAACGGAAGGCGTGATGTAGTCACCGATGTACCCTGGCAATTAGGGAAAAAAAAACAGAGAAAGAGATGGAGATCTTTGTTCACTTCATTCATTAAGGACGAGAGGTCACAGCAGGAATCGCTGTGTCCTTAAATACAGCCTCCTTTTTTAAAAATGCAGTTTCCGCTATTTATATACCGCAACAAGCAAACTGCAGCTTGCAATTTATTTTTAGTAACATTACAACTGGGGAACAAAAGCTAGGACCCATGCGCTATGAATGTGACCCGCCTCGGCAAATGACTTCACAGCAAACGAGCCAATAACATGCACATTGCATTTAGCTCCGAGTTGCAGTTTCTGTGTGTACAAATAAAAATATTAATAAAAGAATTGCATTATATTCGTCCTGAGCGCAGACGCACACACAATAACTCTGCCTTTCACACAATAACAGTCATCTCGACGCCTGTCGCGAGAGACTGGGCAGTTGAGCTGCAGAGGGCCGCATTCCAGTGAATGAAACTCGATCTCAGAGTGATCAACAAGCTGTTCGGTCTCACTGCCTTTGTAAAACCGTCAGATGTAAAATCCAATTTCAACCCAAGACTGGGTCAGCGCGATAGACTGCGCGGTGCCCGGTCTTACAAGCCCTGCCAATAAAGTCACATTGTGTCCATAAACAAACATTGCAACGCCAAGGGACAACATGGCCCGTGGCTCTGCATGTCGCGTATGCAGCACCAGAGAAAGCTATCTTGAGCATCACAGAAATGGGAAATATAGTGTGAAATAAAATCAAAACATGCACACAAACACGCGCACACAAATCCTTTGTTAGCGTCAAACTGCTATAACCAGAATCAAAGCAGAGGGACAAATGTAAGTCAGGGTTTCGAATCGATTTTTGTTTGAATTTCATTTGTCTGAACATGCAACAAGCATGATTGTATTGTTATTAATAATATATCAGGCAAGGATTGGTCTTTGACAGTTGGAGCCAGGAACGAGGAACCGGTGAACCATTGCCTGCGTTCATAGCTGTACTGCAGTCTTTTTCCAACTTTCTCTCTCTCTGCCTCTAGGTGCAGCCAGTTGCTACACGCGAGGTTGTTTCCCCTTTACATTCACAAGATGAACACAGCACCATCTCTCTCTTCTTTAAGACTCCCATCGTTTACCAAAAAAAAAGCAGAGCGAACCATAAGGTTTCACAGAAGTATACACTGAAATTAGCTACACATTCTCTTTATTTAGAGAGAGAGGGAGGCCGCGTCAAGAAACAATGCAATCAATGAAAACATCATTCTTGGATAAATACCTCAAAATATTACACGCAATGCGTAAAATGCTTACAGAGGCTTATTTTTGCACACATCCCTGATGCAGTTATTCCAACGAGATTTTTTTTTTCCGCGTACGTTTGGTGTTAATCTTTGCAAATGCGGCGTGGAGAATACAGAGACTGAGGAATGATTGTGCACAGCGCAGCAACAGGATCAAAGGACGGGGAGCATTTACCTTTCTCGTGCAGCCGAGCAGTTAGGCTTCCAACGTTATTGGTGGCACGTCTGCCATAAGCGTTTTCGTAGTCTGAGGTCGGAGATGGGATGCTGGTTGTAGGAGACGGGAAATCATCAAGCTTGACTTTCTTAACTAGGAAGGAGCGCGGCATGTTTTTTTCTTCTGCAGATCTGTGTGTGGGGCAGAGAGCAGGACGTACTTTCAGGAGGACAGTTCCCGGCGATTGAGGGATCCCAGTGTGCTTGAGGGCGGAGAGAGAGAGAAAGAAGAGTCCCGGGGTGTAGTTTCAGAACTGGATAGCTCCCAACAGCTCCTCTGCTGGGGTGGAGAGCCGCGGGTTTGATTTCAGCACTGTGGACAGCTCCTAGCGTCTCCTTATTGCAGTTTCAGCACCGTGGACAGCTCCCAGCGTCTCCTTACGCTGGAGCGGTCCCGGATTGCAGTTTCAGCACCGTGGACAGCTCTCCGCGGCTCTCCTGCTCGGCTCCTTCCTGAAGCTGGCTGAGGGATGAGAATGAATCCTACAGGCTGTGAGGTCAGCAGCTGTAGGTTTTATACAGTCGCGATCAGGTGGTAAATGAAAATGCCTAATTCAGCCCATCAAAAATTCTCCTGGGGATCCACATTACGCCAGACGAATTCAATTTTTCGTTTGCTGCCGCCGCTCTCTTCATTTTTTCCCCCATACTTTTTTTCCCCACCCCAAGACTGCCTCGGAGTTCATAATATGAGTTGAATCATAGAGATCAAAATGGTTTTGGTTCGCTGGAATGTGCTGATCTAATTCTGGATTAGGCCTTACCGTCCCAAAGGGTTTTAATGTCAGTCGTTGGTACTGTCACATCAGTCAGGAGCTTGTAGGCTCAAACCTCACTCCACAAAATTGAGCTACAGCCGAGACTGATAATTGGGTGCAGTAGTGGGTGAGTGCTAAACTGTCAGGGATGCTGTCTATTAGACTAAACGTTAGACTGAAACATCCCTTTGCCTGCCCGTTTGAGTATGAAAGATCCCATGGAACTGGATCAAAATCACAAACTCCTCTGTTTCTGTGAAATGAATGCACAGAAATGTTAAGGCTACATAAGATCAAAAGAAATAGGAACAGGGTAGGCCTTTTGGCATCCTCGTGTCTGCTTTGTGGTTTGTTTTCTCTGACTTTATTGTCTTTTTAGTCCTTTCGTTATAGTGTAAAAGAAGGCTATTTGACCATTGTGCCTCTATTGGATCTGAGCAAATTAAAAACCGAAAGAACTGCGGGCGCTGTAAATCAGAAACAGAAACAGAAGTTGCTGGAAAAGCTCAGCAGGTCTGGCAGCACTCATGGAGAGAAATCAGAGTTAATGTTTGGGTCCAGTGACCTTTCCTCAGAACTGGCTCTGAGCATTTTAACTTTTCCTCATAACCATGTAATTGATTCTATTTAAATAATTATCTAATACTCCCTTGAAAATCTCAATTGATCACCTCCATATCAGTTCTGTCCAGATGCCTCATGATTTTGAAAACTTCTATCAAATCTCCCCTCAGCCTTCTCATCTCCAGGGAAAACTGTCTTGAGACCATAAGACATAGGAGCAGAAATTAGGCCATTCAGCCCATTGAGTATGCTCCACCATTCAATCATGGCTGATAAGTTTCTCAAACTGATTCTCCTGCTTTCTCCGCATAACCCTTGATCTCCTTGATAACCAAGATCTATCTATCTCCGCCTTAAATATTCTCAGTGACCCGGCCTCCACAGCCCTCTGTGGCAATGAATTCCATAGATTCCCCACTCTCTGGCTGAAGAAATTTCTCCTTATCTCTGTTCTAAAGGGTCCTCCCTTTACTCTAAGTCTTGACATCTCCAATCTAACTTCATAACTGAACGTTCTTAACCATCCAATCTAAAACTTTTTAAAAGAGCTTTTTCTACCTGTCCTGCCAGCTTTAACGATGTATCAGCATATACGTCAAGCTTCTCTCTTCCTGCACACTCATTTAGGATAGAAACCTTATTTCATACTGTTACTCCATGTTCTTTGCACCAACGTGTATCAGTTCATGCTTCTCCTTTTGATGCTCTACACTGTTGTCCTTCTCATAAGTTACAAATCTAAATTTTGTGTTAGCGTTAAAATTCAAAATATAAACTGAGATCTCGATCATATATGTATATAAAAAAAGGCAAGGATTCGAATACAGCTCCCTGTGACATTCTCAGACTTCCATCCAGTCCAAAAATGCCTATTAACTATTGTTTCCATTGTGTCCATGTTGTTACTGTCCCTTTTATTGCATGACCAATATGTTTCCTCATGCATATGTTATATGGGATCACATTGAATACCTTTTGGATATCCAGCTACACCACATCAACAGCCTTCCTCTCTTGCAGCACTCTGTTACCTCTTCAAAAATCTCCAGCTGCAGGTTCGATTCCAGCCTCAGGCTACTGTCTGTGTGGAGTTTGCACGTTCTCCCCGTGTCTGCATGGGTTTCCTCCAGGTGCTCCGGTTTCCTCCCACAGTCCAAAGATATGCAGGCTAGGTGAATTGGCCATGCTAAATTGCCCATAGTGTTAGGTGCATTCGTCAGAGGGAAATGGGTCTGGGTAGGTTACTCTTTGGAGGGTCAGTGTGGACTGGTTGGGCCAAAGGGCCTGTTTCCACACTGTAGGGAATCTAATCTAATCTCAACAAATCCACCCTGACTCCTACAAATTAACTCACTTTTCTACATCTGACTATTAATTCTGTTTCAAATAATTGTTTCTAGAAGCTTCACGCCACTAAAGATAAATTCTCTGGTCTGTAATCACTGGGCCTATCTTTACAAACTTTGTTGAATAAGGACATATTGTTTGCAATTCTCCAGTCCTTGGACATTACACCTGAATCCAGTGAAGATTGCAATTTTAGTGCAAGTGTCCTGCAATCTCGAATCTCATCACCTTCAATATCTTTGGCTGCATTTGGTTTGGTCCCAGTAACCTGTCACTCCTGCTCAGATGCTGCCTGACCTGCTGTGTTTTTCCAGCACCACTCTAATCTTGACTCTGATCTCCAGCATCTGCAGTCCTCACTTTTGCCTAGCTTTAAGTACCTACAGCTTTTCCAATATCCTTATCAATTTTAAACCATCCTAGGGATTAAGTGTTTTCTCTAGTGTCACCATGGCCTGGAGAGCATCTCCTTCTTCAGTAAGGACAGATGACAAAGCTTTTCACTGTAACTCGGTACACGTGACAATAAATTCAATTCAATTCAATGTTCATTTCGCCACACCTCTTGCCTCCATACGTAACTCCTCGTTGTGGTCACTAATTGGCCTAATTTCTCATTTTACCATCCTTCCATGATTGATGTGCTTATAGAAATCTCATGGATTTCTCTTTCTCATAGCAGCCAGTCTTTAACCATAATCCCTCTTTACTAACCTTAGTTGCTTTTTCTCTCATGTCCATTATAAATATAAGTGGAGAGGGCAGGTGCAGCAATCAATTAAGAAGTCAGGTGGTGTATCAACCTCCATTGCAAGAAGACTAGAGTTCAGAAGTAGGGATGCCTTACTGCACTTATACACACTTAAACACACTTATTCACAGCCTTGGTGAGGCCACAGCTGGACTATTGTGCACTGTTTTGGTCTCCCTACACAAGAGGGGATATATTTGACACACTTAGAGTGCAGCAAAGGTTCACTAGATTGATACTAAGATGACAGGACAGTGAGGAGAGATGTGGAGTTTGCACATTCTCCCCATGTCTGCGTGGGTTTCCTCCGGGTGCTCCAGTTTCCTCCCACAGTCCAAAGATGTGCAGGTCAGGTGAATTGGCCATGCTAAATTGCCGGTAGTGTTAGCTGCATCAGTCAGAGGGAAATGGGTCTGGGTGGGTTACTCTTTGGAGGGTCGGCGTGGACTTGTTGGGCCGAAGGGCCTGTTTCCGCAGTGTAGGGAATCTAATTTAATCTTAAAAAATACCCTGCATCTGTATTCACTAGAGTTGAGAAGAACGAGAGGGAATCTGATTGAAACATGTACAATTCTGACTGTACCAGGCAGACCATATGCAGCGAAGATGTGTCACCTGGTTTGGGAGTGTGGAACCAGAGAATCAAAGTGTCAGGATATGGGGTAGACCATATTAGAGGGTGTTTAACCTGTGGAACTTGCTGCCACAGAAGATTGAGTACCTTCAAGCGAAAGATAGATAAATTCTTCATTAAAGGCACCGAGGGGTATAGAGAGAGAATGGGATCAGCCATAATCATACTGAATGGCAAGGCAGGCTTGAAGAACTGAATAGTCAACTCCCACTCCGACTTTCTGTGTTTCTGAAGTCTCTCTGTTCAGCTTGGAACCCACGTTTCTTTCCTGCCTAAAACCTGATGTCCTGGGCAGCCTCCACCGCTGCTCCCTCACCACCCGACGCCTGGAGGAAGAACGCCTCATCTTCCGCCTCGGAACACTTCAACCTCAGGGCATCAATGCCCCATCCCCCTCCCATTTATCTCTCCAACGCGGACGCTCCCTGCCTCATTCCTGATGAAGGGCTTTTGCCCGAAACGTCGATTCTCCTGCTCCTCGGATGCTGCCTGACCTGCTGTGCTTTTCCAGCACCACTCTGATCTTGACTCTGATCTCCAGCATCTGCAGGCCTCACTTTCACCTACCTGTTACCTATTACACTATTTAATTTTCCTTTACCGTAATCTGTTATTTGTCATCCAGGGAGTCCTGGTTTTGTTTGTTTCACCTTTACCTTTGGAGGGAATATATCCTGACTGTGCTTGAATCAACACTGTTCATTATTCAGCTCCTGTTTAACCTGTGAACCTTTCCTTGCAGTCTACCCAGCCCAACTTTGTTCTTTTCCCCACCGAAGTCTGTTCTCCACCAGATGATTTTTCTCACCACTGGTTGATTATTATTCCATGTCTTCGTTATGAATTCCATCTCAGCTAAACGAGGGAACCTGCACTTTTACTGTTATGGTTGCTGAGCTTAGCAGTCTTTTCATTACTAAGATGTCCCTTAGAAGTGAGATTGACTTGTTATCACTGGTGAGTCCACTGCACGATCGGCAGACTCTGCCACGTGTGGCCCAGGAGGTAATGAAGGGTGGTGTAAATTGGCTGTGAGCAGGCATTTCCTCTAATCCTCAGCTTGCAATGTCTTACAATCTTATTCTCCACAAACACCTGATGAAAGATAAGTGCTCTGAAAGCTAGTGCTTCCAAATAAACCTGTGGGACTATAACCTGGTGTTGTGTGATATTTAACTTGGTACTTTGCTGAATGAACCTACTACATGTTAGTTGGTAACCATCCAGTGTCACCCAGGTGGGCATCTTTGACCTCTTCAGGGAGACTCTGAAGATATCTAGAAAGCTCTCCTGGGAGTCTCCCCGAATTCAACAAACAGGACTGCCTGTAATGTCCTGCCCCACAGAACCTATTTCTATCTACCTCTGTATTTTCTCCCTTGTCCAGTCCCTCCCCACTTACATCCGTAATTCTTCTGACAGTTTGTCTCAGTTTAAGAGGGGAGGGGATAGCCAAGTGGTATTGTCGCAGCACCGTTAACCCAGAGACCCACGTAATGCTCTGGGGACCCAGTTTCAATTCCAGCCGTATAAGGTCGTGGAATGTCAATTAAAAGTTTAATAGTGATTATGAAACTGTTGTCGATTGTCAGGAAAAACCCATCTGGTTCACGAATGCCCTTTAGGAAAGGAAACTGCCATCTTTATCTGGTCTAGCATACGTGTGACTCCAGACCAATGCAGTTGATTCTTAACTGCCCTCTGGGATGAGCCATAAATGCTGGTCTAGCCTCGTCCATGAATGCATGAGTACAAAAAGAATTGACGTTTCAGGCAAAAGCCCTTCATCAGGAATGAGGCTGGGACCCTCGGGGGTGGGGGGTGGGGGGGGACTAGCTCCTTCCTTTTGCTGACTTTGAGGGAGAGAATGTTGTCTTTATATCATACCATTAAGCTGCCTCTCTCTGTCCTGTACTCTGTTGTTTTGAGTTCCAATCCACTACAGTGATATCATCAGCAAATTTGTCAACAGAGTTAGATCTGAATTTAGCCACACATTGTTGAGTGTACAGTATAAGGGGTATAACAAGGGGCTAATTACACAGCCTTATGAGCTACTCCTGTTGGAGGCCTGCTGCAGTGTTACAGCCAGCCTCAGTGCACGCTCAAAGTTAGCATCTCATTTTCCGTTTGGGGCTCAACATCGAGTCCAATAACCTTCGAATCTGATTCCATCCTTCTATGTTTTTTAACCCATACTATATCCAGTCCCGTTATGCCATGGGTTGCTTTTAGCACAATGACCCAGTCTCATGTACTTCAAGGCCCATTATCTCATTATGTGGATTGCATCCAGGATAGCTCGCCCATTTTCTCCTACTATTAGCCCTGATTATGATTTATTCACCTTCTGCTCTGGCCTGGCCTGCTACCCAAAGTCTCCTTGTTGACCTACCCCTTTCATATTTCTCTCTCTCTCGGTTCCATCTACATCTACCTGCCCCCCCCCCCCCCCCCCCCCCCCCCCCCCCCCCCCCCCCCCCCCCCC
>NC_057714.1:120797890-120808514 GCF_004010195.1 Chiloscyllium plagiosum | reverse complement strand
GCCCATATCCCTCCAAACCCTTCCTATTCATATACCCATCCAGATGCCTTTTAAATGTTGCAATTGTACCAGCCTCCACCACTTCCTCTGGCAGCTCATTCCATACACATACCACCCTCTGTGTGAAAACGTTGCCCCTTAGGTCTCTTTTATATCTTTCCCCTCTCACCCTAAACCTATACTCTCTAGTTCTGGACTCCCCGACCCCAGGGAAAAGACTTTGCCTACTTATCCTATCCATGCCCCTCATCATTTTATGTGTTCGAGATCCACCCTAGAGCTGACATTGTCCTTGGAGTGCAACCTAACGCACCAGTTCACTCCAGTGTGTTAATATAACTGAGGCTGCTGGATTAGGAGGACCAATGGCAAATTTGCTTTTAAAAAGATGGCACAAGGGCAGAAAACAGTGAGTCACTTTAAATGATTGGCAAATGTTTGCTCACTCACATGACCCGTCTGTAAGTCTCCGCAGATATTTTTTCTGTTCTCCACTTGCCGCATATTCTTGTGTCATCCAAAGCTTGGTGATAGTGTATTCACTTTCCTTATCCAAGTTATTGTTATAATTGTAGCTCAGCATTGATCGCTGAGGCACTCCACTAGTTACAGGTTGTCATCGTGAAAATGTCCCCTTTATCCCAACACTCTGCCTTGTATTGACTAGCTAATTCTCTATCCATGCTAATACATGGACCTTCACACCATGAGCTCTTGCCTGACTGAGATCTTATTGAGTAGTTTTATGTATGATATCTTATCTAACACATTTTGGAAATCAAAATATCTGCTTTCTATGCTCAGTGTGGGCGGAATTCCAGCAGTGTGGTATCACCTGCCCCGACAGCCCTGGATGTGCCCCTTCTCTCTGTCACCGCTGCAGATGTCAGACTGATCTTCCTGAGAGTCAAGCCGAGGAAAGTGACAGGCGTGGACAGAGACCCTGGCCTTGTACTGAGATAGTGTGCAGAGCAGGTGACAGAGGTACTCACCAACAAGCCAAAGTCCCCACTTGCTTCAAGAGGTCCACCATCACCAGGCACATGCAACATGCCTCAATGACTACCGCCCAGTGCCTCGGACTTTCAGATAATCATGAAGTGCTTTGAGAGACTGGTCGTGGTCCACACCATCTCTCGTCTCCCAGCCTGCCTCGATTCTCTGCAATTTGCATACTTGTGTAAGAGATCCCGAGTGAATGCCATAGCATTCATCCCTGGAACATCTGGGCAAGGCTCTTGCTCATCGACTACAGCTTCGCTTTCAACCCCATAATCCCCTCCAGACTGATCCCAAACCTTTGTGACTTTGGTCTCGGCTCCACCCTCTCCAACTGGATCCTCAGCTTCCAGACCCACAGACTGCAGTCAGTGAAGATAGACAAATGCACCTCCTCCATGATAACCCTCAACAATGGAGGCCCCCAAGGATGTGTCCTCACCCCCCTACCATACTCCCTGTACACCCACAACTGTGTAACCTAATCCCAAACAAACACCACCTCCAGGTTCACTGATGACATCACCATGATAGGACCGATATCTAACGACGACGAGTCAGAATACAGAAAGGAGATCTAGGGCTTGGTGACGCGGTACAACAGGAACTACCCGTCTCTCACCGTCGGCAAAACTAAAGAACTGATCATTGACTTCAGGAAGAAAGGAGGACATACCCCCATCTACATCAACGGAGCGGAGGTGGAGAGGGTGGAGAGGGTGAAGTCCCTCAGAGTGACGGGAACTGACAACCCGTCCTGGTCTTCCCACGTAGATGTGACGGTCAGGAAGGTACAACAACACCTCTTCCTCCTCAGGCAGCTCAGGAAATTCAGCGTGTCCATAACGATCATCACCAACATCTCCAGGTACACCATTGAGAGCATACTGTCCAGGTGGATAATGGCCTAGTATGGTAACTGCCCTGCCCAGGACTGTAAGAAACTACAGAAGGTGGTGTGTACAGCCCAGACCATCACAGAAACCAACCTTCATCCATGGACTCCATTTACATGGCTCCCTGCTGCGGAAAGGCCTCAAACATTATCAAAGATCCATCGCATCCTGGTAATGATCTCAGTACCTTCCTGACTGTTGCATCCACGTGGGAAGGCCAGGACGGATTGTCAGTTCCCGTCACTCTGAGGGACTTCACCCTCTCCACCCTCTCCACCTCCGCTCCGTTGATGTAGATGGGGGTATGTCCTCCTTTCTTCCTGAAGTCAATGATCAGTTCTTCCATCAGGCAGAAGGTACAGAAACCTGAACACACACACACACACACACACACACACACCAACAGGTTCAGGAACAGTTTCTTCCCTGCTGCTATTAGACCGATGAATGGACTCTCCAGCCTCAAATAATCCTGATCTTGTTCATGTTGATCTTGCCTCCCGTATGTTCTGTGCGGTGTAACCCGCTCGCCTCACTCTGTCCAAGTTTTTCTCACTCTATGATGTGTCTGTCCTTGCTCACTATGATCTCCTGTACTACTCATAAACAAAGCTTTACATCGCACTTAGGTCCACGTGACAATACAGCAAATCAAATCAAATGTCAAATACAGGTTACCTTATCAAATGATTCTAATGAATTTAGCAGGCATAACATTTGCCGAGAATATAACTCATCAGTTCCAGAAAACCTGTGGGCCTTTAGCACCATTAGTTTCCTTGGTCCTTTTTCTCTCAATATGGTTGTTTTATTTATTTTGGCTTCTCTGTTCCTTTTATTACTTAAAGAAGCTCTTGTTGTATAATTTTATCTTACCTGCTAGTTTATCATTCTAGTTTATTTTCTCCCTCTTTATTTTTTCAGTTATTTTCTGTTATTTTCTGTTAGCTTCCAAAGCTTTGTGGGCGGCATGGTGGCACAGTGGTTAGCACTGTTGCCTCACAGCGCCAGAGACCCGGGTTCAATTCCCGCCTCAGGCGACTAACTGTGTGGAGTTTGCACGTTCTCCCCATGTCTGCGTGGGTTTCCTCCGGGTGCTCTGGTTTCCTCCCACAGTCCAAAGATGTTCAGGTTAGGTGAATTGGCCATGCTAAATTGCCCGTAGAGTTAGGTAAGGAGTAAATGTAGGGGTATGGGTGGGATGCGCTTCGGCGGAGCGGTGTGGACTTGTTGGGCTGAAGGGCCTGTTTCCACACTGTAAGTAATCTAATCTAATCTAATCTAAAAAGTGATTTGAACATTCCAGTTTCCCATGCATCTTCGCAACATTGTCTTTTCTCTTAATTTGACACTATCCTGAACCTCCTTAGTTAACCCTGTTTGGCTTATTCCTTTCCTGGAATCCTTGTTTCTCCCTGGGATATCTTTGTTGTGAGCTTTGAACTATTGTCTTAAAGTCCTGCTCCTCGGATGCTGCCTGACCTGCTGTGCTTTTCCAGCGCCACTTTAACCTAGACCCTGATTTCCAGCATCTGCAGTACCCACCCCCATCTATTTTCTTAAATGTCTATCACTGTTCATCAATTGTCCCTCAAGGGACAGAGCTAGCGCTATTGATTTTTGATAAAGAATAAATGATTGTGACACTAAGTAAAATTTCAATATTTTCTGATGATAACAAACTTAGAGGTGTGGCAGAGTGAGGATGATATTAATCAATTGCAACGGGGCAGAGATGGGTTAGTAAGATAGGCAGAGCAGTGGCAGATGGGATTTAATGTTTTAAAAAAGTTGACTGATGCCTTTTAGCAGAAGGGTTACGGGGAGCAAATAAGTTTCCTTTTGAAGGTGGGATTTGACGAAGGTTCTTCGTATATTATCATAAATTGGGAAGTTTGGTACAGAAGTAGAGGAAAAACAATTTTATTTTCCAGTTCTGTGGAAATCTGGCTTACGGAGGGCAGGAGTGGGTACTGCAGATGCTGGAGATCACAGTCAAGATCAGAGTGGTGCTGGAAAAGCACAGCAGGTCAGGCAGCATCCGAGGGGCAGAAAAAAAAATCGACACTTTGGGCAAAAGCCCTTCATCAGGAACGAGGCCAGGAATGGGGCTAGTGGCCTTCTTAGCGCAGTAGGCAGTGTGTCAGTCTCATAATCTGAAGGCCCTGAGTTCAATGCTCAGAAAAGGCAAGCTTGTGGTCTGGCTTACAGGAGCAAGTTTTACAATGAAGAGATCCAGGACATCAGAAATCCCGGTAGCTGTCACCTCCAAAAGGGCTCTTGCCCGAAACGTCGATTCTTCTGCTCTTCGGATGCTGCCTGACCGGCTGTGCTTTTCCAGCACCAATCTCTCGACTCTGATCTCCAGCATCTGCAGTGCTCACTTCCTCTGTAGCCTGCAAACGGTTAGGCCCAGGAAGATCTCCTGAGTTGCTCAGAAGCCAGTCAGAAGAAAGCTCCAGAAGCAGAAGACGTGGAGATGTCAGAGAGGGGGACAAATCGACAGGCTGTTGAAGACATGAAATTAGGGATGCCATGTTAAGAAATAAGTGAGCTGAGTCAGCAATTTTCTTTCACAGGCACAAGGAGAGATATTACCTAAATAAATTATGATTGAATGAATGAGCAGAGGCTTGCTGAAAAGTAACTAGTTACAGATAAACCATCTGAGCAAGAAATACCGAGATAGAAGTGACCCTTTACTGAGATTTGTACATCCATGGGAGTGGGGTCCTGGCAAGACTAAAGATTGAAGTGAGGGAAGGAAAAACAGACTGTAGTTCAGAGAATGATTCTGATTCAACTGAGGGATTTAATTTAACCACAAATCATCAACGCTTGAGAGGGTGGAGCTGATAGCATGGACCTTATTGGGAGAGTTTTTTTCTTGGGTAGAGCTGTGAATGTGTCTGTTAGAAGAGCAGTCTGCAGTCTATCGAACTGTTAAAAGGGAAATACTCAATGCCTATGAGCCTGTCCCTCAACTTTATTAAACAAAACTTAGGACTATAAGAAATAAACTTAATTACTCATTTGTAGAATTAGCAAAAGGAAAGAAATGCAGTAGGATCAGTGGTTGCGATCGCTGAATTCAGATAATTTGAGAATGTGAGAGAAAGTTATGCTTTCGGATGAATTCTGAAATAGTGTTTCAATAACACCTGCAAATATCTAAATGTGTGTCAAGTGCCAATGATGGGAGGAATGGTGGTTCAGGCAGAAATATCTATCTCACACAGACCAATGGGGAAAGGGACATATTGGAATCAACAGGGAGGAATAGAAAGTCAAGAGATAAAAACGGTGTTAGTATTAGGAAACAAAGAGAAGGCTGACAAAATAATAAAGCAGAAAAGCTAGAGCAGAAAATTGATGTAAATAAAATAACATGCTTACAATGTAATAACAATGGAATCCTAAAGTTATTTGTAAGAACATTAAGACCATTAGATATGGAAGCTGTTTGCACTGTTGAGTCTGCTCTGCCATTTGATCATTGCTGATACGTATCTCAATCCCATTCCCCTGCCTTGTGCCCACAATCCTTGATCCCCTTATCAATCAAGAAACTATCTATCTCTGTCTTCAATAGGACTCAATGACTTGGCCTCCACAACTTTCCACAGCAGTGAGTTCCACAGATTAGCCATCCTTTGGCTGAAGAAATTCCTCCTCATCTCCATTTGAAAGGATCATCCCTTTACTCTGAAGCAGTGCCCTCGGGTCCTATCCACCCCTGCTAGTGGAAACATCTTCTCTACTTCCACGCTATCCAGGCCTCTCAGTATTCTGTCAGATTCAGTCAGATCCCCCCTCAGGTGACACAGTAGCTCAGTGGTTAGCACTGTTGCTTCACAGCGCCAGGGGCCTGGGTTCAGTTCCAGCCTCAGGCGACTGTGTGGAGTTAGCAATTCTCCCTGTGCCTGCAAGGATTCCCCTCTGGGTGCTCTGGTTTCCTCTTCCAGTCCAAAGATGTGCAGGTTACGTGAATTGGCCAAGCTAAATTGTTCGTAATGTTCAGGGGTAGGTTAGGTGCATTGGTCAGGGGAAATGTGGAGTGATAGGGTTGGGGCATGTGTCTAGTTGGAGATTCCCTTTATGGGTGGCACGGTGGCACAGTGGTTAGCACTGCTGCCTCACAGCGCCAGGGACCTGGGTTCAATTCCCGCCTCAGGTGACTGACTGTGTGGAGTTTGCACGTTCTCCCCGTGTCTGCGTGAGTTTCCTCCGGATGCTCCGGTTTCCTCCCACAGTCCAAAGATGTGCAGGTCAGGTGAATTGGCCGTGCTAAATTGCCCACAGTGTTAGGTAAGGGGTAAATGTAGGGGTAGGGGTGGGTTACGATTTGGCGGGGCGGTGTGGACTTGTTGGGCTGAAGGGCCTGTTTCCACACTGTAATCTAATCTAATCCTTCTAAACTCCATTGAGTATAAACTCCATTGAGAATAGTCACATGGCAAGCCCTTCACCCCCAGGATCATTCTTGTGAACCTCCTCTGGACCCCCTCCAAGGCCAGCACACCCTTCCCTAGATACAGAGTCCAAAACGGTTGACAATATTCCAAATGTAGTCTGACCAGAGCTTCAAACCAGAGCTCGACTGTATTCTTGTATTCTAGCCCTTTTGAAATGAATCTAACATTGTAGTTGCCTTCCTAACTCCAACTGAAGCTGCATGTTAACCTTAAGAGAACCTTGAATTAGAATTCCCAGGTCCCTTTGTGATGCAAATTTCTGAAACTTTCCCCATTTCGAAAATAGTCCCCGCCTCTATTCTTCCTGCCAATGTGCATGACCTCCCACTTTCCCACATTGTATTCCATCTGCCACTTGTTTGCCCACTCTCCAAACTGTCCAGGTCTTTCTGCAGCCACCCCACTTCCTCATCACGACCTGCCCCTCCAACTGTCTTCATACCATTTGCAAACTTAGCAACAGTACCCTTAGCTCCTTCGTTCAGACCACGAATGTATAATGTGAATAATTGTGGTCCCAATATGGACCCCTAAGGAACTCCACCAGTCACCAGCTGCCATCCTGAAAAAGACCTCTTTATCCCTACTGTTGGTCTTCTGCCAGTCAGCCAAACCTCTACCCATGCCACTACCTTACCCCTAACACCATGGGCTCTTATTTAGCAGTCTCTACGCGGCATCTTGTCAGAGGCCTTCTCAAAATCCAAATAGATCATGTCCACTGGGTTCCTTTTTCTAGTTTTCGCCTCCTCAAAGAATTCTAACAGCTTTGTCGGGCATGACCTTGATGAAGCCATGCTGACTCAACCCTATTTCATTTCTAAATATTCTGCAATCCCATCCTTAATTAGGCATTCTAAAATCTTACCAATGACGGAGGTCAGGCTAACTGACCTATAATTTCCTGTCTTCTGCTTCCCTAATGGGAAATCTATGGCAGTACCATGCGCATCTAAGGAATCCTCGGAAAAGAGTGTATGAGGAAAGAAAGTGCATATTAAAACTGTAGTAGTACGACAACTGAAGCATGTTCACTTAGTCAGCGAGGTGAAGGTGAGGACTGCAGATGCTGGAGATTAGAATCAAGAGAGTGGTGCTGGAAAAGCACAGCAGGTCAGGCAGCATCTAGAACATAGAACAGTACAGCACAGTACAGGCCCTTCGGCCCACGATATTGTGCCGGGCATCTATCTTAATCTAACATCATCCTAACCTACACAGCACTCAATTTACTGCCATCCATGTGCTTGTCCAACAGTCGCTTAAACGTCCCTAATGTCCCTGACTCTACTATCACTGATGGTAGTGCATTCCACACACCCACCACTCCCTGACATCTCCCCTATACCTTCCTCCAATCACCTTAAAACTACGACCCCTTGTGATAGCCATTTCTGCCGTGGGGAAACATCTCTAGCTATCTACTCCTATCTATGCCTCTCATCACCTTGTATATCTCTATCAAGTCACCTCTCTTCCTTCTTCTCTCCAGTGTAAAAAGCCCTTGCTCACTCAACCTCTCTTCATAAAACAAGCCCTCCAGCCCAGGCAGCATCCTGGTAAATCTCCTCTGCACCCTCTGTGAAGCATCTATATCCTTCATATAATGAGGCGACCAGAACTGGACACAATATTCCAAGTGTGGTCTAACCAGCAGCAAAACCTGGCAGCTCTTAAACTCAATCCCCCTGTTAATGAAAGTTAAAACACCAAGCACCTTCTTTACAACCCTATCAACTTGGGTGGCAACTTTGAGAGACCAATGTACATGAACCCCAAGATCTCGCTGTCCCTCCACTCTGCCAAGAATCTTGTCTTTAACCTTGTATTCAGCATTCAAATTTGACCTTCCAAGATGAATCACTTCAGATTTATCCAGGTTGAACTCCATCTTCCACTTCTCAGCACAGCTCTGCATCCTGTCAATGTCATGTTGTAGCCTGCAACAGACCTCAACACTGTCTACAACACCACCGACCTTTGCGTCATCTGCAAACTTACTAACTCACTCTTCCACTTCCTCAACCAAGTCATTTATAAAACCTACAAAAAGCAGAGGCCCAAGAACAGATCCCTGTGGGACACCACTGCTCACCAAGCTCCAGGCGGAATACTTTTCATCCACTACCACTCGCTGTCTTCTTTCGGTCAGCTAATTCTGTATCCAGACAGACACATTTCCCTGTATCCCACACCTCTTAACTTTATGAATGAGCCTACCGTGGGGAACCTTATCAAATGCCTTACTGAAATCCATATGCACCACATCCACTGCTCGATTTTCATCAACTTGTCTTGTCACGTCCTTAAAGAATTCAATAAGGCTTGTGAGGCATGACCTACCCCTCATAAAGCTATGCTGACTAATTAAACTATATTTTTCCAAATAGTCATCACTCCTATCTTTCAGAATCCTTTCCAGCACCTAGCTTACCACAGACATAACACTGACTGGTCTGTAATTCCCAGGGATTTCCCTATTGCCTTTCTTGAACAGAGGAACAACATCTGCCTCCCTCCAATCAGCAGGTATTACTCCCGTGGAGAATGAGGATGCAAATATCATCACCAGATGTGCAACAATCTCATTCCTCACTTCCGTAGCAACCTTGGATATCTCGTCCGATCCTGGGGACTTACCTATCTTGATGCTTCCCCGAATTTCCAGCACATCCACTTCCTTAATATCAAGCTGTTCAAGCCTTTTAACCTGGTCCCCAATGTTCTCACTATCAACAAGGTATGACTATATATGGCACGGTGGCTCAGTGGTTAGCACCGCTGCCTCACAGCACCAGGGACCCGGGTTCGATTCCAGCCTCGGGCGACCGTCTGTGTGGAGTTTGCACATTCTCCCTGTGTCTGCGTGGGTTCCTCCCATAGTCCAAAGATGTGCAGGTTAGGTGAGTTGGCCACGCTAAATTGCCCGTAGTGTCAGGTGCATTAGTCAGAGGGAAATGGGTCTTGGGTGGGTTACTCTTCGGAGGGTCAGGTTGGGCTGAAGGGCCTGTTTCCACACTGTAGGGAATCTGATAATAAAAAAGGTCCCTCTTTCTAATAAATACTGAAGCAAAGAAACTCATTTAGGGCCTCCCCTATCTCTTCAGACCCCAGGCACAAATTCCCTCCAGTATCCCTGATGGACCGTACCCTCTCTCTGATCATTCTCTTATTCCTCATGTAAATGTTGAGCCTTTGGGTTTTCCCTAATCTTTCCCGCCAAAGTTTTTTTGTGCCCCCTCCTTGCTCCCGTCAGTCCATTTTTGAGTTCTTTCCTTGTTACCCTATAATCTTCTAAAGCTGTGCTAGTTCCTTGCTTCATCAACCTTAAGTGTGTTTCCTTCTTCCTCTTGATGAGAAGTTTCTCTGCTCTTGTCATCCAAGGCGCCTTCACCTTACCACTCCTTGCCTGTCTCAGTGGGACAAAGTTATCCAAAACTCGCAATAAGTGCTCCGTAAACAGCCTCCACATTTCTGTTGTGCCTTTTCTGTAGAACAATTGTTTCCAATTTATACTCCACAGCTCCCGTCTGATAGCAGTATAATTTCCCCTCACCCAATTAAATATCTTCCCATACTGTCTGTTCCTATCCCTCTCCATGGCTATGGTAAAGGTGAGGCAGCTTTGGTCACTGTCACCGAAATGGTCTCCTACTGAGAGATCTGTCACTTGGCCTGGCTTGTGCCTAGTAGACAAACCCTCCTTCACAACCTCCTTTTCTGCATGTGTGAGGCACTCTCTAATTAACAATGCTGCTCCCCCTCCTCTTTTAGCTGCTCCCCCCTCCCCCACCGTTCTTTTTAAAACATCTAAACCCTGGAACATCCAGCAACCATTCCTGCCCCAGTGAAATCCACGACTCAGTTATGTCCACAACATTGTAGTTCCAAGTCCTGATCCATGCTCTAAGCTCATTACTCATTGTCCTAACACTCCTTGCATTGAAACAGACACACTTTAACCTATCCCTTTGCCCTATCAACTGTGTATCCTTCCTGACAGACTCTCTGAATTCCATTTCTGCCTATTCTGCCTACCCTCTCCTCTGATCTGTAGCTCCCTGTGCCCATCCCTGTGCCAAACTAGTTTAAACACTCCCGAAGTGCACTAACAAATTTCCTGCCCAGGACATTGGTGCCCATCCAGTTTAAGTGCAACCCGTCTTTCATGTACAGGTCCCACCTTCCCCAGAGGGTGTCCCAATGATCTACATATCTGAAGCCCTCCCTTCTGCACCAGCCCGGTAGCCACGT
>NC_057714.1:120790265-120797390 GCF_004010195.1 Chiloscyllium plagiosum | reverse complement strand
ACTGAGGGAGTGGGAGGTGCAGCTCATTGTAATACTGAGGGAGTGGGAGGTGCAGCTCATTGTAATACTGAGGGAGTGGGAGGTACAACTCATTGTAATACTGAGTGAGTGGGAGGTACAACTCATTGTAATACTGAGTGAGTGGGAGGTACAGCTCATTGTAATACTGAGTGAGTGGGAGGTGCAGCTCATCGTAATAGTGAGGGAGTGGGAGGTGCAGCTCATTCTAATAGTGAGGGAGTGGGAGGTGCAGCTCATTGTAATACTGAGGGAGTGGGCGTAGCGCTCATTGTAATACTGAGGGAGTGTGAGATGCAGCTCATTGTAATACTGAGGGAGTGGGAGGTGCAGCTCATTGTAATAGTGAGGGAGAGGGAGTTGCAGCTCATTATAATACTGAGGGATTGGGAGGTACAGCTCATTTGTAATACTGAGGGAGTGGGAGGTACAGCTCATTGTGATCCTGAGGGAGTGGGAGGTGCAGATCATTGTAATGGTGAGGGAGTGGGGGGGTGCAGGTCATTGCGGTACTGAGGGACTGGGAGGTGCTGCTCTTTGTAATACTGAGGGAGTGGGAGGTGCTGTCTTTTGGATGGGATATTCAGTTGGGTTCTCGCCTCACTACTTGGGTAAAACATCTCACAGCACTATTTGAATAGACAGGTAGTTCTCTTCAGTGTGCGGCCTGTATGTATCCCTTGATACCTGATGCTCGTGAAAGACATGGTACAAGCGCAAGTCTTTTTTAAAAAAACTAACCTCATTAAGCAGATTATCTGCAGACAAATCTGGGTTTCTTGTGAGAGTGACAACCCTTCAAAAGTAAGTAATTTACTGTAATTCAACCCTGGGTGTTGTAAAAGTTGCTGTAGAAATGAACTACATCTGTCTTTTTAAGACTGTTGCAAAATTTTGAAAATCCTAAAGAGCAATGTCAATATCTCCAAACTTCTGCAAGATTCCAGATGGTCTGCACTGATCCATTGGATATTTCAAGAAGACAATTGTTTCTTGGTGAGGGTTGGTGGCTGTAGGCTGAATTTAGTATCTCTAATTACGCCTTGTATCTCATTATTTTAATCACAAGAACCTTCAAATGAAATGATTAGACATCTGCAGCCTCTGTCAGAGGAGTCATGTGTGCCAGGTGCTTCCCCAGGATCTATCCGCTTTCAGAACAGAGAAGAATTTTCCAGAAAAGTCTGTTTCATTCGTCAGCTCATTCTTTTGGTTACAGGACATGCCAGATGTTTACAACGAACTCTGATTACTACAGCAGAATGACAGTCTGACAAATATAATAAGGATCAGAAGCTAAAATGCAAGGCCCTTCTTTTCTTTCACTCTCTATCTCTCGTTTTCGGGCAGGGGGAGAGGTGTTTAACCCTTGAAGAGCAACAGCCTCATAATGCCTTACATAGATTTTACACAGAAAGATTTCTCAGGGTCTGCTCGCTTAATCGTTCTCAGTAAAACGAAATTCCAATAACATTGCAAGCTTTGGATAGAATATAGTTGAGAATACGCAAGCTTGTTACAGTTGTATGAAGCTACGATTGGCTCACCTTTAGAGTAACTGCATTCAGTTGTGGCATTACACCTCAGGAAGAATATATTAACCTTGAGTGAGTGCAGAGCAGGTCCACCAGAGTGGCGATGGGCCTGTAAGAGTTATAAAGACAGATTGCACCGGCCAGTCTTATAATCCCTCGAGTATTGAGTACTAACATGTCACCCAAGGGATTGAGGTGTTAAAGATTATTAAAAGATAGAGGAAAAACTATTTCCTCTGGTCGGTAAAAAGGAGGCATTATCTTAAAATGAGAGAGCAAATTATTGCAGACGCTGGAATCTGTATTGAAACCAAAAACGCTGGAGATCACAGCGGGTCAGGCAGCTGAAGCAAGTTGACGTTGATGACTCTTCATCAGAACTGCTCATCTTAAAATGAGAACTCAATTCTTCCGACATGATCTTCCCATCAAGGAAATATAGAATTCTACCTCCTTCCCCCCAACATCAAAATTGTCTGAGTTCTGTCGGTGTAACTGAATGCATACAAACATATGAGTTGGGAGCAAAATTAGCCCATTCAGCCCTTTAATCCTGCTCATCATTCAATAAATCATGGCTGATTTCTTTGCGCTCGAAATTCCACATTCTCATTTATCCCTCAGTAACCTCTGATTCCCTTGCCTAACAAGAGTCTGTCTGTGTCCACCTTAAAAGTATTTGATGACCCCGCCTCTACAGTCCCTCTGTAACCTGCAACATCCTTCTGCACCGTTCACAACTCCAACAACCTTAGTGTCATCCACAAATTTATTAACTCATCCTTCTACGCCCTCATCCAGGTCATTTATAAAAATGACAAACAAAAGTGGCCCCAAAACAGATTCTTGCGGGTACCCCACTAGTAACTGAACTCCAGGATGAATATTTCCCATCAACCACCACTATCGGTCTTCTTACAACCAGCCACTTCTGATCCAAACCACTAAATCACCCTCAATCCCATGTCTCCATATTTTGTGCAATAGCCTACTGTGGGGAACCTTATCAAAGGCCTTACTGAAATCCACATACACCACATCAACTGCTTTACCCTCATCCATCTGTTTGGTCACTATCTCAAAGAACTCAATAAGGATTTGTGAGGCACAACCTACCTTTCACAAAACCGTGTTGACTATCCCTAATCAACTTATTCCTTTCTAGATGATTATAAATCACATCTCTTATAATCATTTCAAACCACTTTACCCACAACCGAAGTAAGGCTCACTGGTCTATAATTACCAAGGTTGTCTCTACTCCCCTTCATGAACAAGGGGACAACATTTTCTACCCTCCAGTCTTCTGGCACTATTCCTGTAGATAATGACGACATAAAGATCAAACTCAAAGATTCTGCAATCTCCTCCTGAGCTTCCTAGAGAATCCTAGGATAAATCCCATCTGGCCCAGGGGATTTATCTATTTTCACACTTTCCAGAATTGCTAACACCTCCTCCTTCTGCACCTCAATCCCGTCTCGTCTAGTAGCCTGTATCTCAGTACTTTCCTCGACAACATTGTCTTTTTCCTGTGTGAATACTGTTATGAAGATGTGGGTGTACTGTACCTTTAAGAACATTAAAAGCTCGCAGAACTACCTGAGAGCACCAAGTGTTCTCAACAAGTTACAGTGTAACATGTGGTCCAGCAGTTAGTGTAGCTGGTTGCTTGGAGACAAAAACAGATTCGAATTAAACCAATCAGTTTAAATTATACCCCCAAAAAATATCAAATTCCAATCCAGTTTGAATTGAATATATTGACAATCTAAAAAACCAAAGACATAATCCGATGCTTTGGGGATATAAGACCAGGGAAAATTGAACAGTTGGGAAGAGAGCTGCCACAAGACCAACAGATGTAGACTGCTAGTCAGAACTGGCTGAGAGGGACCTGTCTAGAGAAGGAGTTTGCAGAGAGAAAAACATTAACACTGACCTGGAGAGCAAATCTACAAAGAGAAGATCCGACAGCTGGCTGGTTTTGAAATTTGAATTTTTTAGTAAATCTTAATTGGGGGTATTATAGAAGAGAAAGTAAAAGATAGGTTAGAGGTAGGAATTGCAAATAGTTGTTGGCTAATTATTCTCTGTTATACCTTAAGAAAGAAAATTGTTAATTTTTACTTTAAATAGTTCTTGACCTCTCGAATTTTCAGATTACTGCGCAGGATAAATCTTTTCATGTTGCTGGTTTAAATTAAACAGGAGGGTTTATCCCATGTCGTAACAATTCTGACGCAAAATATTCATTTAGCACCTCTCCTATCTCCTCGTACTCCATGCACAACTTCCCAGAGACCCGGGTTCAATTCCCGACTCAGGCGACTGACTGTGTGGAGTTTGCACGTTCTCCCCGTGTCTGCGTGGGTTTCCTCCGGGTGCTCCGGTTTCCTCCCACAGTCACAAAGATGTGCAGGGCCAGGTGAATTGGCCAGGCTAAATTGCCCGTAGTGTTAGGTTAAAGGGGTAAATGTAGGAGTATGGGTGGGTTGCGCTTCGGCGGGTCGGTGTGGACTTGTTGGGCCAAAGGGCCTGTTTCCACACTGTAAGTAATCTAATCTATCCTTGATTGGCCCAAATCTTTCTCTAGTCATTGTTTTATTCCTGATATACCGATATAAAGCTTTAGGGTTTTCCTTGATCCTATCCACCAACGACTTCTCATGTCCCCTCCTGGCTCTTCTTAGCTCTCTCTTTAGGTCTTTCCTGGCTAACTTAACTCTCAAGCGCCCGAACTGAGCCTTCACGTCTCATTCTAACATAGTTAAAAATCACACAATTGTCAATTACCTAATGAAGGAGCGTCGCTCCGAAAGCTAGTGCTTCCAATTAAACCTGTTGGACTATAACCTGGTGTTGTGTGATTTTTAACTTTATCCACCCCAGTCCAACACTGGCATCTCCAAATCATGACCTCCTAACGTAAGCCTTCTTCTTCCTCTTGGCAAGAGATTCACTTCTTTAGTAAACCACGGTTCCCTCACTTGACAACCTCCTCCCTGCCTGACCATGCATCAGCTGTTCCTTGAATAAGCTCCACATTTCAATTGTGCCCATCTCCTGCAGATTCCCTCCCCATCCTATGTATCCTAAATCTTGCCTATTCGCATCATAATTGCCTTTCCCCCAGCTACAACTCTTGCCCTGTGGTATATACCTAGCCCATTCCTTTACTAAAGTGAATGTAACTGAACTGTGGTCACTATCACCAAAGTGCTCACCTACTTCCAAATCTAACACCTGCCTGGGTTCATTACCCAGTACCAAATCCAAAATGGCCTCGCCCCTTGTTAGCTTGTCTACGTACTGTGTTAGGAAACCCTCCTGCACACATTGGACAAAAACTGACCCATCTGAAGCACTTGGAGCATAGTGTTTCCAGTCAATATTTGGAAAGTTAAAGTCACCCATAACAACTACCCTGTTAGGTTCGCTCCTCTCCAGAATAATCTTTGAGCTCCTATTTTGTGCAATAACCTTTTATGTGGAACCTTATCAAATGCCCTTAGGAAATCGAAATACGATACATCAGCTGGCCCCCATTTATCCACAGACTTCTTCAAAGAATTCCAAAAAATGGTTAAAATTAGATTTCCCCTTTACAAAAACATATTGACTCTTGCCAAGTTACGAAGTCATTGAGATGTACAGCATGGAAACAGACCCTTCGGTCCAACCCGTCCATGCTGACCAGATATCCCAACCCAATCTAGTCCCACCTGCCAGCACCTGGCCCATATCCCTCCAAACCCTTCCTATTCATATACTCATCCAGATGCCTTTTAAATGTACCAACCTCCACTACTTCCTCTGGCAGTTCATTCCATTCACATACCACCCACTACTTCCTCTGGCAGTTCATTCCATTCACATACCACCCTATACGTGAAAAAGTTGCCCCTTAGGTCTCTTTTATATCTTTCTCTTCTCATCCTAAACTTATGCCATCTAGTTCCTTGAGTTTTTTTTCAATTGCTCAGTTACAACCTCATTAATAATCAATTCTAATGCCTTTCCAATGGCAGACATTAAGTTAACTGGCCTATAGAGTACTATTGTCTGCCTCCCTCCTCCTTGATATATTTGCTATTTCACAGCCTAATGGGAACTTTTCAGAATGCAACAAATTGTGAAAAATTAAGTGCACAATATACGCAAATTATTTCGCAGTTTCAAACTTGACCATTGCAGATGCTGAAATTAGAACTTCATTGAAAGCGGGAATTAAAATAAAGCTATTATCAATTGTTGAAAACTGTCACCCTGTTACAAGTCAGGGTTGTATCTTATGATGGTTTGGATGGGTCAATGTTGTTAAGTTTCATGATGGTTTCTTTCTCCAAGTTTGTTCACACTCTCTGACTAACCATGCCTCATTAACTACCTACCAAATCCCTATGGCACCCATTCTATCCAATGCTAGCCCAATTCTACCACTGACTGTAACTGGTGGAACTTGCAACTGACTTAATATCCCTGGATACCTGGCAGCTCTGATGCCCGTGCCTTATTAAAAAGGCTGCTGTGCACCTGAACAAGCACTGGCATTCCGAAGCACCCCTGTACAGTGACTGCCTTATTCCCGGAACATGGCGGACAAGTGGAAATTGGCGCTCCATGTTGTGGACAGGGACTCGAAAATCCTGGTTGATGCCATGGTGCAGTCAAGGGCTGTCCTCTTCCCCATGTTTCCCCCAGGACCACTCAAGGGAGTTATGACACCAGACCCAGCCAGTCTGGATCAAAATCAGCAACCAATCTCCAAAGGGAAGCACATAGCAGGTAATGAAAACAGCAATTAGCATGATGACCTTCATAGTGAGAGAGTTTGAATACAGGAGCAGGATTATCCTGCTGCAATTATACAGAGCTTTGGTGAGATCACATGATGTGTATTGTGTGCAGTTGTTGTCTCCTTATCTAACAACAAAAAGTGGCTGAGCAGAGGCTGATAGCCAAGTTCAGTACCCAATGGGGATGGCCTCAACCGGGACCTTGGGTTCAGGTCACACTACAGGTGACCCATTGCACTACACACACACAGACAGACAGACACACAGAGACAGACAGACACACACACAGATATACATAGACACAAACACACATACAGACGCACGCACACACACACAGACACACACACACAAGCACACATAGACGCACACACACATATGCACGCACACACACACACAGATGCGCGCACACACACATACACAAAGACACAGACACAGACATACAGACAGATAGATGCACACTCACAGACAGACACACACACTCACACACACACACACACACACAGACACTTCCATCCATGCACACTAGCAAAGCAAAGCAAGGCCAGACTGCTGCCAGCATCTTGAGAGATACTAAGCCAGTGAACACTTGGAGAATAAGTGAGGTCACCTAGTCCGGTCTGTGATTCTGGATTAGTGGTGCTGGAAGAGCACAGCAGTTCAGGCAGCATCCAAGGAGCTTCGAAATCGACGTTTCGGGCAAAAGCCCTTCATCAGGAATAAAGGCAGTGAGCCTGAAGCGTGGAGAGATAAGTTAGAGGAGGGTAGGGGTGGCG
>NC_057714.1:120774734-120789470 GCF_004010195.1 Chiloscyllium plagiosum | reverse complement strand
GAGATGCGTTGGAGGGCATCTTTAGCCACGTGGGAAGGGAGATTGCGGTCTCTAAAGAAGGAGGCCATCTGGTGTGTTCTGTGGTGGAACTGGTCCTCCTGGGAGCAGATACGTAAGTAATCTAATCTAATCTAATCAGGGATGGCATTTTTGCAAGAGATAGGGTGGGCAGAGGTGTAATCCAGGTAGCTGTGGAAGTCGGTGGGTTTGTCCGGTCTGTGAGCTGAGTGCCTATACCTGCAGGCAAAGTGTCCTTGCAACAGTATTTCAATGCTGCATTGGAGAGGTACCATGAGAGATCTGAGAGGCTGCCAGTTGTCATATGCTAAATGAGGATCATGAGGGCTGGTGCCCTTGGAGCGTACCCTAAGATGTTGTTGCCAGGTGTCTGGAGGGGAAGTCTCTGAGCTGGAGTAGCTAGGTACCCGGTTTGACTTTCTTGTTGGGAATTGTCAAATCTAGTTTTCCTACAGCGGGTGGCAGGATAGGAAGCTGTAGGAAAACTAGATTTGACCAATGGAGTGAGCAAAGTGAATGAAGGTGTTAACAAGAAATAATCTACATTAAATGGTCTTCTCAATGCTACCTATCATGAATCTCATCTCAACATCTTGAAATCTGTTGCAAAATACAGATAGTTGCTCTTGATGACAACTAAAACCCCGCTGGAATTTTAGCCCCAGATTTCTCATCATAACTCACCTCATTCAGACCCCTGTAAGATTCTGTCCTCAGAGGTGAACTCTTTCAAAGGATTCAGATGGCTGATCAGTGACTATCTGAAGTTTATACTACCCGGGCAATTTCCTCATAGTCAGGGCATCAGGACTTCCTCAAGGTCCTGTCAGTACCCTGTCGGGCACATCCAATTCTCTGGGGACCAGAAGACCTGGGTCCATGCTGCAATCTTAAAACGCCAGTTGTACTTTACCAGGGACTGAGTCCTTCACAAGGTATAACCATACCGACACACTCCCAGACTGTGACATGTTTTGCAACCTTGAGTCATAAATCGCAGTGTGGAAAGGCCTTAGGCTCCTTGAATACATTGATCAGGGATGTGACATTTGTTGGACTGTAAAACTGCGATCAATTTATTTTGCATAAAGGAGAGCTAGCACAGAAACATAAGGTGTGTGGATGGAGTTGATTTCAATTCAGCCATGCTGTAGAATATAGAACATAGAACATAGAAAAATACAGCGCAGTACAGGCCCTTTGGCCCTCGATGTTGCGCCGATCCAAGCCCACCTAACCTACACTAGCCCACTATCCTCCATATAGGTAAATTCCTGATGAAGGGCTTTTGCTTTATTCCTGAAACGTCGATTTCACTGCTCCTCGGATGCTGCCTGAATTGCTGTGCTCTTCCAGCACCACTGATCCAGAATCCACTATCCTCCATATGCCTATCCAATGCCCGTTTAAATGCCCATAAAGAGGGAGAGTCCACCACTGCTACTGGCAGGGCATTCCATGAACTCACGACTCGCTGACTAAAGAATCTACCCCTAACATCTGTCCTATACCTACCACCCCTTAATTTAAAGCTATGCCCCCTCATAATAGCTGACTCCATACGTGGAAAAAGGTTCTCATGGTCAACCCTATCTAAACCCCTAATCATCTTGTACACCTCTATCAAGTCACCCCTAAACCTTCTTTTCTCCAATGAAAACAACCCCAAGTGCCTCAGCCTTTCCTCATACGATCTTCCTACCATACCAGGCAACATCCTGGTAAACCTCCTCTGCACCCGTTCCAGTGCCTCCACATCCTTCCTATAGTATGGCGACCAAAACTGCACACAATACTCCAGATGCGGCCGCACCAGAGTCTTATACAACTGCAACATGAAACATGAAACATGCTGTAATTGAACAGTAAAACAGTCCCAAGGGCTGAATGGCCCTCTCCTGGCCCTCTGTTGTGAAATGATGATAAGCATGACTGGGTTTGAATTGGCTTCACTCGGGTCCCTCAGCAGCCCTGATCTGCACCAGATGAAATCAAGTTAGGGATAAACTCGTGATGTCCCTGCAACTGCATGACGTCATGCTATTCCCAGGAAAATGATTGTAAATGTCCATTCCCGCTTGGAAATGCCTGTGTAAACATGTGTGTGAGCAAATATGTGTATTTCTGTGTCCATCAGTGGGTGTGCCATTTTAGATTTTGGTGTGTTTATGTGACCTGGGCCACATGAAGAAGGGCTCATGCCCGAAACATCGATTCTCCTGCTCCTTGGATGCTGCCTGACCTGCTGCGCTTTTCCAGCAACACATTTTCAGCTCAAGAATTGAGGCCAAGAACCCTCCAATGAGTGAAGCACCTCCTGTCTTCACAAAGCCTGTTCCACCATCTACAAGGCACAAGTCTGGAGTATGATAGAATACTGGGCGAAAGTGAGGACTGCAGAGGCTGGAGATTAGAGTCGGGAGTGTGGTGCTGGTAAAACACAGCAGGCCAGGCAGCATCCGAGGAGCAGGAGAATCGACACTTCGGGCAAAAGCCCTTCATCAGGAATATGTGGAGAGACTAGAGAAGCTGGGTTTGGCCTCCTTAGAGCAGCAAAGGCTAAGGGAAAATTTTATGGAGGATTTTATAAAGATTGTATGTGATGATCATGAGGATTTTGATAAAATAATTAAGGGCACGCTATTTTCAGCATAGGAGCTATATAAATTAATCTAATCACTTGCTTGATGGTATGGAAACCCAAACGTTGCTGTCAAGAGACATAATGTCCAAGTGTTTTATTTTTGACTCGTCAGTAAGAAAACCACATCCCAAATGTAAAATAGATGCTGAATGGTTAGCAAGTAAACTCCGATTGGTTGAATTTCCGTTGTATAAATGGTCATTCCCTTTGAAATAGGAAACCAAAATGGAAAATGCTGGAAAATCTCAGCGGGTCTGGCGGCATCTGTAAGGAGAGAAAAGAGCTGACGTTTCGTGACTAACTGACCCTTTGTCAAAGCTTTGCTTTTACCCTTTGAAATAGGCTCAGGCTTGGAGGGCCGAAGGGCCTGTTCCTGGGCTGTAAGTTTTCTTTGTCCTTTGTTCTTTGAAATTTGGCGTTCTTGTGTTTGCCCAGACAAATTAATCCAGGGGTTTGAGAGGAGCATAAAGGTCAGCAGGGAATACATGGGCTGAATAGTCTGTTTTTTATTATGTACGTTCAATGTCAGAGCATAGGGACAATACATGGGAAAGTACATTTCAGATTAAAGTTATTTCCTCGAGAGCTTGAGTGAGGGACCATAACATGCATGTTCTATAGCCCCACAAAACCAGCACAAACTCTTTTACTCTGAGGGCAGGAGGGTGAAAGGCAATACAGGTAACAGATTGCATACTGATGAGTTTATGAAAGCAGTTAGGATCTCTTACATGCTCCCTTAATTTTGTTTGAAGAAGATACAAGAAATCCCCACAGTCCCAGAAGATGATAATTATCTTTCAATGCATGGAATAAAATGTATAAACAGCTGAGCATCCCCTTCTCTCCCGATCCTATGTTACTGTTTAATCAAGTCGTTCTAATGGGTTCAGCACATTAGCAGTTCTGCTGACAATCCTCCTTTCATAGCCACGAGTCACCAGCAATCCCTCTACCCCCCCCCCCCCACCCCCCCGCCTCACCATTTATCACTGAGGGAACGCAGTTAAGAGAAAGGGGGAAGCCATCAATGGGGTGGTAAGACCAGTTAAAGAGACTTACTCAAGTGCAAGGAGCCAGTGAGCAGTCAAAACCTATGATAACAAAATGCTGATACACATTATAAGTCCATGCAGCATCAAAATGAAAGCACTGTGGATTGGGATAGAAGGGATAATTGGCAGAGTGGGTGGCTCGGGCTGGGGTTGGAGCTGGGGTGTCAGCGTTTCACATTGCTTGTTCAGTCTCATTTTAGTGTTTGTTTTCAGATGACCCCCACCTCCCTCCTCCCCTACAGTAGCTGAGGCTTTGGACCGTTCCTGTCAAATGACAAAAGCTGACAAAAGACTGGGACGTTGATACCATTGCAGATCCCAAGCTGTGAGCTGCACTCCATTTACTGTTCTGAAAGAGGCCAATTCTCCCTCAGCCACCACTCCCCAACCCCCCCCCCTCCCTGCGACCCTTACTCCCTTACTTCCCCCTCCCCCCTCCTCCCTCCTCTTTCTCCCAGGCAGCAGTAATCAGGCTTAGCTGGGAAACAGGCCTTATCTGGTCACACAGTGCTCTCCCTGCTTACACCTGATAGGAGACTCGCTGCAAACCAAATTAAATCTAAATTCAAAAACAAAAAAAAAACCTCCTCTCATTTCTCATCTTTGTGAAAGGGAGAATAATTGCTTCAGAGGAACCAGCCTGGTCCTGATGGATGAAAGAAAAAAAGTCACTTAATTCAGAGAGAGCCTCATCATCTCTCAATCAATAGATAACAAATGTTCAATATAAGTCCCTTTCTCTATCATTGTTTATTTATAACTAGTTCATAATATGCTTTTATTAACCTTCTTGCAGTTCATGAATTTGTTCTTCTCAGTCTGTCCTCAGTCCCTCTCGGCTCTGTCTCTGTCTCCTTCCCTCCATCAGATCCCCACTTTCTCGGTTAATCTCGCTCTCATTCTGGCTGGCTGTCACTGGTTTTAAATTCCTTCTGTTTTTCCCTTTTTCCCTATATCTTTCTGTCTGTCTCAGTCTCAGTATTTTGCTCTTCCATTAGTCCTTTTGTATTTTTCTTTATCTTTGTTACATATACTATGCTTCTTAGTCCCACTCATCACCTCACTTTCTTTTACGGACCATGTTTGTTTGTTCTCTCTGTACTCTTATCTCTCAGCCCCTGATTCCCAGTCTCTGTCTAATTCCCTCTGCCAGACGGTTATTTATTTATTTAATTCCCCCCTCCTCCCCTGTTGTTTTTTCTAAATAGTGCATTCATTGAACCAGTGGGTGTTCAGTGATAGTTAGTCAGGTTCTGCACCAGCACTCAAGTGTGATTTGCAGTGAGAGCTCTCCAGATATGAGGCAGATCCATTGAAAACACCACAGAAAGAGAGAGAGAGAGAGAGAGAGCAGCCCATCGCAGAGTGAGAACATTGGAACAGATTTGCCAACAAGTTTGCCTACTTTTCCCTGTGCCCTGTGAGGAAAGGGGTGGGAGGGGAACAGGGAGTTAAAGGATTGAAGTCTCGACATTTCATGATATAACAGTAACTGAAGCACTTCATGAAGTGCAGTTGTTGTTGCAATGTCAGATACACTGCAATGTCTGCACAGCAAGATTCCACAGAATGCAATGAGCAGACCATCTGTTTTGGTGATGTTGGTTGAAGGCTAAATATTGGCCAGGACACCGGAGGGAGAATTCCTTTTGAAAGAGTGCCCATGAGATGATTTATATCCACCTGAGAAGGCAGACGGGGCCTGAGTTTAACATCTCATCTGAAAGACAGCATCTCGAGCAGTACAAGCCTCCCTGATCTGTACTCTGCTGGGAGTCATTCAGCCTCGATGTTTAAACTCATCTCTCTGGAGTGGGACCTGCCTCATGATTCAAAGGTGCGAGAACACGACCCATGAAGTCAGAGCTGACCCATAACAAATTAAAAGCAGCTTCTCATGTTAGTTTGTTCTCTGTAACTGGACAGGTTGAGAGCAGAACTCGTGAGTGAAGGACAAGTCACCACAAACTGCACCATTGACTGGAAGCCAATCTCCTTCTCTTCTAAATTCTGACTTAGTTCTGATTTGCACAGCACCTCCTGACATCAGATCTCAGTAGGACAATTCCATCCCATGTAACTTGTCCTGGTTGAAGTATCTGAAACACAAAGATACAGTTTCGAGATACAGGGCAGATTGTTTAACATGAGGAGAAATTGCTTCACTCAAAGAGATCGTGAGTCGATGAAATTCTCTGCCCCCTGAGGTTGGTGAAGACACCAAATGTTTTAAAACTGGGATGGACAGATTTTTGGTCTCAAAAAACCGAGGGCGATGAAGAGCAGATGGAATGTGGAGTTGAAGCCCGAAAACGTTCATGAACATGTTGAATGGGGAATAGTCTCAATGAGCCATGGGATTGATTTTTGCTGCTATATCCTGTGTTCCGGAACTCTCAGACCCAGAGGGAAGATATTTCCGAAAGTTTATAACCTACTGATTATTGTTCTGATTCAAATTTGTTTAGACCGTAAACCAGATAAACATCAAGAAATAATGACATGGCAGAGGAAAGAAAAAGCAGTGATGGTCTCACTGTATCAACTGCTTAGCCCCAAGACACCACAGAGTCTTTTTCAACTCATTTCACCTTCTTTCACCGATATTCCATCAAGTCTATAAAAGTAATGGGTAATGTGACGTCAGTGGTGGATAAGTTGTTGGAGGGAATCCTGAGGGACAGGATGTACATGTATTTGGAAAGGCAAGGACTGATTAGGGATAGTCAGCATGGTTTTGTGCGTGGGAAATCATGTCTCACAAACTTGATTGACGTTTTGAAGACGTGACAAAGAAGATTGATGACAGAGCGGTAGACATTGTCTATATGGAAGTCAGTAAAGTGTTCAGCAAGGTTCCGGAATGTAGGCTGGTTAGTAAGGTTAGATCACATGAGAGCCAGGGAGAGCTCGTCCATTGGATACAAAATTGGCTTGAAGGTAGAAGACAGAAGGTGGTGGTCGAAGGTTGTTTTTCAGAGTGGACGTCTGTGACCACCGGTGTGTCACAACGATCAGTGCTGGCTCCACTGCTTTTCTGGAGAAATAGTTAGTATGGTTGCAGATGACACCAAAGTTGGTGGTGAAATGGAGACTGAAGGAGGCTGTTTTAGAGTACAGTGGGACCTTGACCAGATGGGTCAATGGGCTAAGGAGTGGCAGATAGAGTTCAATTTAGATATGACATGTTGCATTTTGGTAAGGTAAACCAAGCAGGACTTAAACACGTAATGGTAAGGTCCTAGGGGGTGTTGCTGAACAAAAAGACCTGAGGGGTGCAAGTATATAAATCCTTGAAAATGGAGTCACAGGTAGACAGGGTGAGTGAAGAAGGCGTGTGACACACTTTCATTTATTGGTTAGTGCATTGAATGTAGGAATTGGGACATCATACCGTACAAAACATTGTTGAGGCCACTTTTAGAAAACTGAGTTCAGTTCTGGTCATCCTTCTACAGGAAAAGATGTCGTTCAACTTGAAAGGATTCAGAAAAGATTTACGAGGATGTTGCCAGGATCGGAGGGTTCCAGCTAAAAGCAGAAGTGGAATAGGCTCGGGATTTTTTTTTCCCTGGAGCTTTGGAGGCTGAGGGGTGACCTTATCGACATTTATAAAATCACGAGGGACATGGATTGGGTGCAGAGCCAAGGTCTTTTTCCCAGGGTTGGGATATCCAAAAAATGGAGGTCATTGAAGGAAATGATTCAGTCCCACAGTCCCCTAATTGTAAGAATCTCTTCCTAAGTGAACAAGTATCTAAGACTAGAGTGCGTAAAGTTCAAGATGAGGAGCAAGGGGTTTAGAGAAGATCTGAGAAAACTCTTTTTCATCCAGAGGGTGGTAAACATTTGGAACGTGCTGCCTGGGAACGCAGAGGAGCCATGTATCTAACAATATTCACCAAGGATCTGGAATGCAATGGTCGGTTATGGACCCAGCGCTGGTGAATGGGATTAGTGAAGTTTGGTGTTTGTTAGTTGGCATAGGCAAGGTGGGCCGAAGGGCCTGTTTCTATGTTCTATGACTCCATAACAAGTGGAGACTATTCCATTGCACCCCAGACTTATGCTTTTTAGGTGGTGGACAGTGTTTGGGGAGTCAAAGGAACTTACTCATTGCAGGAGTTTGGCAGGAAGAATAGAAAAGCTGAATATCATTCAAATGGAGAAAGCTGCAGCCCAGACTGATTTGGGGGTCAGTAACTCAGCAAAGGCTTAGTTTTATCCCTTTCCACTCCCACCTTAATGAATTTTGGGCATGATATGATGACAAGCTCTTCTTCCATCGTCTTCACCACCATGTGCGATTTCATTGGACAGGAGTCCTCTCCCTCTCATCACCCGCCTCCAACACTCTCTCTCCACTTAGTCACCTCCCTCTGGCCTTTTACTGCACTCAACCTATTCATTGGGAACTGTCAGTGTGACATCTGTTGCTTTAATTTCTCTGCTCCTTTCACCCAACCTAACCTATTTCCCTCTGAACTGACTGCAATCTGTGCTCTCTGATCCAACTCTGACGTTGTCATCAAATCTGCTGACAAAGGTGGTGCTGTTGTTGTGGTGGTCTGAGTACTGACCTCGACATTGCAGAGGTTGGGTGCCAGCTCTCTGACACCTTCTCTTCTATACCCCTGGGTCATGACCTCACCATCAAACGTCAAGCTTATTGTTTCTACGGCCTCCAGTAAGCTAATCTCATCTGGGGGAATCCCACCTCCCCTCACACCCAGGGGAGAGTGAGGACTGCAGATGCTGGAGATCAGAGCTGAAAATGTGTTGCTGGAAAAGCACAGCAGGTCAGGCAGCATCCAGGGAGCAGGAGAATCGATGTTTCGGGCATGAGCCCTTCTGGCATGAGGAAGGGCTCATGCCAGAAACGTCGATTCTCCTGCTCCTTGGATGCTGCCTGACCTGCTGCGCTTTTCCAGCAACACATCTTCAGCTCCCCTCACACCCACCCCCACAATGTCCAAGCTTACAGTCCTCAATCCCAGATAGCCTGCTTCTATCCATCTTCCCAAAAATCCACCAACAGGTCCACTTGGGCAGACCATCCTTTCAGCCTGTTCCTAACTCACGGAACTTGTCTCTTCCTACCTCGACTCAATGTTTTCTCCCTTTGTCCAGCTCCTCCTGCTAACATCTGCAATTCTGCTGACACTTAACATCAGTTTCAGAATTTCCAGTTTGCAGCCTCCAGCTGCCTCCTCTTTACTGTGGACGTGCAATCTCCCCTTTCCATATTCAATCCCTCAAGAGGATGGTCTCAGGGTTCTCTATCTCTTCCTGAAATAAAGGCCTGAACTGTCCTCATCCACCACCACTCTCCTCTGCCTAGCCAAGCTTGTCCTCACTTTGAACAATTTCTCCTTTAACTCCTCTTACTTTCTTCAGATCAGGCCCCAGTTATACCTTTCTCTTTGTGGGGCATGTGGAACATTTCTTGTTCCAGTCCTGCTCTGGTCCCCAACCACAACTCTGGTATATCAATTAAATCATTGGTACTGCTTCCCTCTCTTGCCTGGAATTAGAGAAATTTATCGAATTTGCTTCCAATTTCCACCCTGCCCTCACTTTCACCTGACTATCTCTGACTCCCCCATTTCTGGGGATGGGCTGGCCACCAATATCCATGATGGAAATGTGTTGCTGGAAAAGCGCAGCAGGTCAGGCAGCATCTAGGGAACAGGAGAATCGACGTTTCGGGCATTAGCCCTTCTTCAGGAATGAGGAAAGTTGGTCCAGCAGGCTAAGATAAAAGATAGGGAGGAGGGACTTGGGGGAAGGGCGTCGGAAATGTGATAGGTGGAAAGAGGTCAAGGTGAGGGTGATAGGTCAGACTGGGGGGGGGGCGGAGAGGTCGGGAAGAAGATTGCAGGTTAGGAAGGCGGTGCTGAATTCGATGGATTTGACTGAGACAAGGTGGGGGGAGGGGAAATGAGGAAACTGGTGAAACCCGAGTTCATCCCTTGTGGTTGGAGGGATGCAGGAGGTGCAAGACTTGCGCCCACACCTCCCCCCTCACCTCCCTCCAAGGCCCCAAAGGAAACTTCCATATCCACCACAGATTCACCTGCACCTCCACACATATCATCTATTGCATCCTCTGTACCCGATGTGGCCTCCTCTATATTGGGGAGACAGGCCACCTACTTGCAGAGCGTTTCAGAGAACACCTCTGGGACACCCGGACCAACCAACCCAACCACCCTGTAGCTCAACATTTCAATTCCCCCTACCACTCCACCAAGGATATGCAGGTCTTTGGACTCCTCCATCGTCAGACCACAACAAAACGACGATTGGAGGAAGAACGCCTCATCTTCCAGCTAGGAACCCTCCAACCACAAGGGATGAACTCGGATTTCACCAGTTTCCTCATTTCCCCTCCCCCCAGCCTGTCTCAGTCAAATCCATCAAATCCAGCACCGCCTTCCTAACCTGCCATCTTCTTCCCGACCTCTCCGCCCCCACCCCAATCTGTCCTATCACCCTCACCTTGACCTTTTTCCACCTATCACATTTCCGACGCCCCTCCCCCAAGTCCCTCCTCCCTTTTTTTATCTTAGCCTGCTGGACCAACTTTCCTCATTCCTGAAGAAGGGCTAATGCCCGAAACGTCGATTCTCCTGTTCCCTAGATGCTGCCTGACCTGCTGCGCTTTTCCAGCAACACATTTCCATCTCTGATCTCCAGCATCTGCAGACCTCACTTTCTCCACCAATATCCATGACAAACCCATTGACTCCCAGTTACCTTGACTTTACATTGTCACACCTTGTTCCTAGTAAAGACTCTGTTCCATTCTCCACCTCCATCACATCTGTTCTGACAATGCCACCTTCCATAGGGGTCCTTAGAAATGTCCACCTTTTTCCTCAACCAAGGATTCCCCAGCACTGGAATTGACAGGGCCCTCAGCCATGTCTGATCCATCTCCCACATTTTGCCCCTCAACCTCTCTCTTCCTCTCCCACAACAAGGATCGGGTCCTCCTGGTCCTCACTTTCTACCTCACCAGCCTCCATATCCAAAGGATCATAAGCCTGTATTTCCACCATCTCCCATGGGATGCCATGATGAGACACATTCCCTTCCACTCCCTCGTCTGCATTCTGCAGGGACCAGTCATACCGGGACAGCTTGGGCTACATACTACCACAGTCTTGCAATCACAGAAGGTGCAACTTTTGCTCTTTTTATCTCCTCACTATTTAAAGCCCCAGACACAGCTTCCAGGTGAAAGAGCGAATTACCTGTATGTCATTCAACCAAGTCTACTGTATTCACTGCTCACAATGCAGACTCCTCTACATTAGGGAGACAAAATGGAGACTGATGAACACCTATCTTCCGTCTGTAAGAATGACCTCGAGCTCCCAGTTTGTCTGCCACGTCATCATCCTGTTCCCTGGCCAACGTTTCTGTTGCAGGCCTGTTGCAGTGTTCCAACGAGACTCAACACAAACTGAAAGAACAACACCCCGTCTTCCGCCTCAGTATCTTACAGCCTTCGAGACTCAACATTAAATTTAACGATTTCCGAATGTGAATCCACCTCCTTCCTTGTTTGTTACCTACCGCCCCCAACCCCCCAGGCCCTATTGCATTTTTCCCAGTCCAGCCAACCCATTTTTCAACCATTTACCCTTCTTATTAGCACTCTTCTAGTAATTATCTAATACCACCCTTCCCCAGCTCTTTTCAGTTCTGATGAAGGGTTACTGAACTCAAAATATTAACTCTGCTCCTTTCTCAACAGATGCTGGCAGGCCTGCTGAGTTTCTCCAGCACGTTCCATTTGTGTATGGGATTTTGTGCATGAATCACAAAAAGCTAGCACTCAGCAGGTAAGGGTGTAGGGAAATGGAGTGGCATCCTTTATTTCAAAGGAAATGAAGTTTAAAAATAGGGAGGTCTTACTCAAACCAAAGCACAGGTTTGGTCCCCTTATCTAAGGAAAGATATACTGGCTGTGGAAGCTTCCAGAAAAGGTACACTAAGCTGATCCCAGGGTTTTGTTTTTATGAGGGGGGGAGGGATTGAGTGTATTGGGCTTATCCAGTAGAACCTCGATTATCCGAACGTCAATTATCCGAATTTCGGATTAACCTAACAAGATTTCAAGGTCCCGAAAAAATGGGATTAGGCAACTCAGCTGAGTTCCGTTATCTGTTAACTAGCATTATGGCGTGCATTGCTGGATAACCCAGAAACCTCCAATAACCAGCACTCAAATTACCACTTGTTTACGATAGATCTGTTATCGGTTAAACAGCATTATGGCGTGTGTTGCTGGATAACCGAGAAAAGTTCGATAACTGGCACTCGTAAATGACCGCTTGTTTCCGGTTATCTGAACAATCAATTATCCGAACAAAACACTCAGGCCCATCTCATTCGGATAATTGATTGGAATCATTAGAAGAATGAGAGTCAATATTATTGAACCGTATATGATTGTTAGGGAACTTGACAGGGTAGATGTGGAAAAGTTATCTCCATCTGTGGGACAGTCTAGGCATAACCTCAGAGTAAAGAGTCAATCCTTTAACACAGAGGGGAAGAGTAATCTTTCTATATCAAAGGTTAGGAAAGCTGTGGAAATCTGTGGAGACCTGTTGAAGCCGGGTCATTACTCGAGGCTGAGATAATCAGATTTATAATCAGTAAGGGAATCAAAGATTACGGATAAAGACAAGAAGTGGAGTTGAGGATTATCGGATTAAATGGCTCGATGGGCTGAATGGCCAATTTCTGCTCCAACGTCATCCGTTGTTATGATCTTATTATGGATGGAGTGTGGGAGGTGTGTGGTTGAGAGGAACTGAGGGCTGTTTTTGGTTTTATTGCTATTTGCATCATAGTGAGCATTTTGTACAGCCTGTCCGCTGTTCCCTATTGGCAGGGACTCTGGTTAACAATTCCCTTCCCCACCCTGCAGCCACCAGAAATAGAAGTCCTGCAATTTAGCACGCTCTCTCCTGAGTCCAGTTTATGGACATTTCCCCATTTGCTGTGGCCAACTCAGGAGTAAAAGTTTGGCTCTTGGCTCCAAATGTATTTTGATTCATTGCAAAATACTGAGGACACCTGGGTGTGTGAAAATTCCCGTAGCTTTGATTTCAATGTCTTTTTGTCATGTCTTTTTTTGTTACTCTTAAAAAAACATGCTGCCCGATAAATTCTTCTTCCAGCAGATATCCTTATAATGTGGTAATGATGTTTATCTGATTGCTCCCTAGCATTGTACATGATCTCTATTTGGATGGTTTCCATTTTTTTTAGTAACGAACACTGCAGAGCAACTGATATATCTGACCATTACAATTTAGGTTGGGGCTGCTGGACTGGTTGGGAAAATTTCAAAGATCTAGATGCACCCTCCACCCCCTCGGTTCGCCAAGTCAAAGGGAGAGTCATTGCACCCCCTGAATATTTTTGAAGGATGCAGGCTGAGGATGGTTGATGCAGTCTCATCCTGAGAAAGGTTTTGTGTGCCAAACAGCGATGGTTCAGGAGTCTGCCAATTATTTGAACACCAGCAGAGCTTCCACATACCCAGAACAGGCAGAGAGAAGGAGTCTCCCCGGGGTGTGAGGCAGATTCAACCAGCTGCACCAGTCTATGTGTGAGCAAGTTCAAGGACACCTCAGTAACAAATCAGTGATGCTTAAATAAAATACACAAACTGCAGGATATCCCTGGTCTCTCAGGCAGAGGTGGCAACATCTCATGGGTAAAGGAATAAGTCTTCAATGTTGGGAGGCTTCTGACTCTACTACTCCAACAGGCAGTGATTAGATTGGATTTCCTACAGCGTGGAAACAGGCCCTTCAGCCCAACATGTCCACACCGACCCTCCAAAGAGTAACCCACCCAGCCCTATACTTACCCCTGACTAATGCATCTAGCCTACATATCCCTGAACACTATTGGCAATTTAGCATGGCCAATTCACCTGCCCTGTACATTTTTGGACTGTGGGAGGAAATTTGAGCACCCGGAGGAAACCTACACAGAGGCAGGGAGAATGTGCAAACTCCACACAGTCAGTCGCCCGAGGTGGGAATCGAACCTGGGTCCCTGGCGCTGTGAGGCAGCAGTGCTAACCACTGAGCCACCGTGCCACCCAGTGGGGTCCAGATTCCAACCTGTCCCTGGGTGAAGAAGAGTTTCCTCACAATCCCCTCTAAACCTTCTGCCCCTTACCATAAATGAGCAGTGACATTGGAGGAGCATCAGCCGTTGGCCTTACCCAACAGGTATAAGGTGCAGCAAACCTTTTATGAATAGGCAGCTTTGGGGCCAGGAGTAAGTCAGTTGACCAAGATGTCCACATAATCATTGTATAAACACACACTGACTAATAGAAATGGCATACAGCAGTTATACATGTCACTGTTATACTTTACTTACAGCATAAGTAAATAGAAATGCCTTGAATAAAATTTACTAGCAGGGAGCCTTCTTACTTATACCCTCAATGGATTAGAACATAGAACATAGAACAATACAGCGCAGTACAGGCCCTTCGGCCCTCGATGTTGCGTCGATCCAAGCCCACCTAACCTACACTAGCCCACTATCCTCCATATGCCTATCCAATGAAGGGCTTCCTGATGAAGGGCTTTTGCTTTATTCCTGAAACGTCGATTTCACTGCTCCTCGGATGCTGCCTGAATTGCTGTGCTCTTCCAGCACCACTGATCCAGAATCCACTATCCTCCATATGCCTATCCAATGCCCGCTTAAATGCCCATAATGAGGGAGAGTCCACCACTGCTACTGGCAGGGCAGTCCATGAACTCACGACTCGCTGAGTAAAGAACATACCCGTACCATCTGTCCTATACCTACCCCCCCCCCCTTAATTTAAAGCTATGCCCCCTCATAATAGCTGACTCCATACGTGGAAAAAAGTTCTCATGGTCAACCCTATCTAAACCCCTAATCATCAAGTCACCCCTAAACCTTCTTTTCTCCAATGAAAACAACCACAAGTGCCTCAGCCTT
>NC_057714.1:120751338-120773899 GCF_004010195.1 Chiloscyllium plagiosum | reverse complement strand
TATCACCACTGGCACCCACCACTCTCTGTGTAAAGAACCTACCTCTGACATCTCCCCTAAACCTTCCTCCAATCACCTTAAAATAATGCCCCCTTGTGATAGCCATTTCTGCCCTGGGAAAAAGTCTCTGGCTATCCACTCCATTTATGCCTCTCATCACCTTGTACACCTCTATCAAGTCACCTCTCATCCTTCTTCGCTGCAATGAGAAAAGCCCTCGATCCCTCAACCTTTCTTCATAAGACATGCCCTCCAGTCCAGGCAGCATCCTGGTAAATCTCCTCTGTATTCTCTCTAAAGCTTCCACATCTTTCCTATAATGAGGCAACCAGAACTGGACAAAATATTCCAAGTGTGGTCTAACCAGGACTCTATCGAGCTGCAGCATAATCTCGCAGTTCTTAAACCAAACCCCCCTGCTAATGAAAGCCAACACACCATATGCCTTCTTAATAACCCTATCAACTTGGGTGGTAACTTTGAGGGATCTATGGACATGGACCCCAAGATCCCTCTGTTCCTCCATACTGCCAAGAATCTTGTCTTTAACCCTGTAATCAGCATTCAAATTCGACCTTCCAAAATGAATCAGGTCACACTTTCCCAGGTTGAACACCATCTGCTACTTCTCAGCCCAGCTCTGCATCCTGTCAATGTCCCGTTGCAACCTATAACAGCCCTCTACACCATCCACAACTCCACCAACATTCATATCATCAGCAAACTTACTAACCTTACTTATCCTTCCACTTCCTCATCGAAGTCATTTATAAGAATCACAAAGAGCAGAGATACCAGAACCAATCCCTGCAGAACACCACTGGTCACCGAGCTCCAGGCTGAATACTTCCCATCTATTACACCTCTGTCTTCTATTGGCCAGCCAGTTCTGTATCCAGACAGCCAGATTTCCCTGTCTCCCATGCCTCTTTACTTTCTGAATGAGCCTACCATGGGGAACCTGATCAAACGCCTTGCTAAAATCCATGTACACCACATCCGCTGCTCTACCTTCATTAATGTGTTTGTCACATCCTGAAACAATTCAATAAGGATTATGAGGCATGACCTGTCCGTCATGCTATGCTGACTATGTCTAATCAAATTATGCTTTTACACATAATCATAAAGCCGGTCTCTCAGAATTCTCTCCAACAATTTTCCCTCTGCAGACATTAGACTGACTGGTCAGTAATTCCCAGGATTATCCCTATTCTCTTTCTAGAACAAGGGAATAACATTTGCCACCTTCCAATCATCTGGTACTACTCCAGAGGACAGTGAGGATGCAAAGATCATCGCCAAAGGCTCAGCAATCTCTTCCCTCGCTTCCTGTAGAAACCTTGGGTATATCCCATCTGACCCAGGGGACTTAGCTATCCCTTTTTTGTCCAACATTTCCAGCACGTCTTCCTTCTTAACAACCTGTTTCGAGTATATCAGCCTATTACACGCTGTCCTCACAAACGTCAAGGTCCTGCTCACTGATGAATATTGAAGCAACATATTCATTAAGGACCTTCCCTACCTCCTCCAACCCCAGGCACAAGTTCCCTCCACTGTCTCTTATCGGTCCTACCCTCACTCTAGCCATCCTATTGTTCCTCACATTAGTGTAGAATGCCTTAGAGTTTTCCTTAATCCGACCCGCTAAAGCTTTGTCATGCCCTCCCTTCTAGCTCCTAAGTCCATTCTTCAGTTCCTTTCTGGTTACCTTGTAACCCTCTAAAACCGTGTCTGATCCTTGCTACCTCAATCTTAAGTGAGCTTCCTTCCTCCTTTTGACTAGATGTTCTACATCTCTTATCAACCCAAGGTTCCTTGACCCTAGCATCCCTTCCTTGCCTCAGTGGGACAAACCTGTCCAGCTCTCGTAGCAAGTGCTCCCTAAACACCCCCCACATTTCTCTCGTGCATTTCCGTGAGAACATCTGATCCCAATTTAGGCGTCTCAGTTCCTGCCAAATAGCATTGTCATTCCCCCTTCCCCAATTAAATACTTTCCCATACCATCTGTTCCTAACCCTCTCCATGGTTATGGTAAAGGTGAGGCAGTTGTGGTCACTGTCACCGAAATGCTCTCTCATAGAGAGACCTAACACCTGGCCTGGCTCATTGATAACTGAAAAATACCTTGATTGTTTGTTAAGTTTCCTATCTGGTAGAATGACCATGATAGTTTCACTTCTTTCACATGTAAATCGCAAAACTTTTTTAAAAATTACATTCTCAGGTTAACTGTAACAATTGGTGTCAGCCCAGATAAAGTGTTGAAGGTGTTAGCCCCCTGTGTGCTGCTGTCTGTGCCACAATGTTTAGCCTGATTCTAACCTAAAAAATGGATTAACAGAATCTACCCTACAAACATATGTCTATGTGTGCATGTGTGTATGTGTGTGTGAGAGAGTGTAAAGGGGTCTAAGTCTGTGAGAGAGTGCATGTATGAGTGTATATAGGAGAGTGTGTGTGTGTGTGTAGTGCAATGGTGGTCACCTGTAATGTGACATCGACCCAAGGTCCCGGTTGAGGCCCTCCCTATAGGTTCCGAACTTAGCTATCAGCCTCTGCTCGGCCACTTTTCACTGCTGCCGATCCCGAAGTCCACCTTGGAAGACGGTCACCCGAAGGTCCGAGGTCGAATGTCCTGGACCGTGGGGTGAATATGTACTTGCAGAGTTACATTGTACTTTGCTCAAAAACTACATGAATCTATGTAAGATTCTGTTAATTCATTTCTTAGATTAGAATCAGTCTAAACATTACGGCACAGACAGCAGCACACAGGGGGCTAACGCCTTCAACACATTATCTGGGCTGACACCAATTGTTACAGTTCACCGAGAATATAACTTTTTAAAACAAATTTTGCAATTTACATAAGAAAGAAGAGAAACTATCGTGGTCATTCTAACAGGTGAGAACAATCAAGGTATTTTTCAATGTATAATTTCAGCTACATCAAACTTTTGCTATAAATTCTGTGTCTTATAACTGTGTACTTGATGAAGGAGCGTCGCTCCGAAAGCTAGTGCTTCCAATTTAACCTGTTGGACTATAACCTGGTGTTAACTTTGTACACCCCAGTCCAACACCGGCATCTCCAAATCATACCAATCAATATCGGGGAAGTTGAAGTCACCCATAACAACAGCCCTGTTACATCTGCACCTTTCCAAGATCTGCTATCCAATCTGTTCTTCCATTTCTCTGCTGCTAATGGGGGGGGGTCTAGAGCTAACACCCAATAAAGTGACTGCTCCTTTCCTGTAACTGACTTCCACCCATACTGACTCAGTAGACAAACCCTCCTTCACAACCTCCTTTTCTGCATGTGTGAGGCACTCTCTAATTAACAATGCCGCTCCCCCCACCTTCCATTTCTCTGCTGCTAATGGGGGGGGTCTAGAGCTAATACCCAATACAGTGACTGCTCCTTTCCTGTAATTGACTTCCACCCATACTGACTCAGTAGACAAACCCTCCTTCACAACCTCCTTTTCTGCATGTGTGAGGCACTCTCTAATTAACAATGCCGCTCCCCCCACCCCCACCGTTCTTTTTAAAACATCTAAATCCTTGAACATCCAGCAACCATTCCTGCCCCAGTGAAATCCACAACTCAGTTATGTCCACAACATTGTAGTTCCAAGTACTGATCCATGCTCTAAGCTCACGGTGTGGGCGGCACGGTGGCACAGTGGTTAGCACTGCTGCCTCGCAGCGCCAGAGACCCGGGTTCAATTCCCGCCTCAGGCGACTGACTGTGTGGAGTTTGCACGTTCTCCCCGTGTCTGCGTGGGTTTCCTCGACAGACTCTCTGAATTCCATTTCTGCCTATTCTGCCTACCCACTCCTCTGATCTGTAGCTCCCTGTGCCCATTCCTGTGCCAAACTAGTTTAAACACTCCCAAAGTGCACTAACAAATCTCCTGCCCAGGACATTGGTGCCCATCCAGTTTAAGCGCAACCTGTCCTTCATGTACAGGTCCCACCTTCCCCAGAGGGTGCCCCAATGATCTATGTATCTGAAGCCCTCCCTCCTGCACCAGCCCGGTAGCCACGTGTTTAGCTGCACTCGCTCCCTGTTCCTCACCTCACTAGCACGTGGTACCGGTAGGTGAGATTACTACTCTGCTTGTCCTGCTTTTTAGCTTCCAACCTGACTCCTGAAATCACTTTTTCCATCCTCATCCCTTTTCCTGCCTATGGCATTGGTGCCAGTGTGCACCACGACTTCTGGCTGCTCACCCTCCCCCTTCAGAATCTTGTAGCTTCGATCAGAGACATCCCCGACCCTGGCACCTGGAGGCAACATACCTTCGGGGAGTCCCATTCGCAACCACAGAACCTCCTGTCCATTCCTCTAACTATTGAATCTCCTATCACTATTTCTCTCCTATTCTCCCCCTTTCCTCTGAGCTACAGAGCCGGGCTCAGTGCCAGAGACCCGGCCACTATGGCTTTCCCTATTAGGTCGTTGCCCCCAATAGTATCCAAAACGGTATCCTCGTTATTGAGGAGAACGGTTACAGGGGATCCCTGTCTGCCTGCTCCCTTTCCGTCCTCTGACTGTAACCCATCTACCTTTGTCCTGTACCTGAGGTGTCACTACCTCCCTGTAACTCCTCTCCATTAACCCCTCCACCTCCCGAACGATCCGAAATTCAACCAGCTCCAGTTCCAGTTCACTGACACGATTTTTGAGGAGCTGGAGTTGGGTGCACTTCCTGCAGATGAAGTCAGTGGCGACACTAATGGTGATCCTTACCTCCCACATTCTGCAGGAGGAACATTCAACTGCCCTCACCTCCATTCCCACTATTCTGAATTTCCAAAGAGACTATTGAAAAAAACTAGTAACCTTACCGAATCGATGCACAGAACCTGTTTTGTTTGGTTAGAGGAGGAGAATGGGTAGTATTTTAGGTAAAGTGACCGCCCAAATACTCAGCAGTCCCCTGTCTGCTCCTGCTCAACCAGCGCTCCACTACTCACGAGGTAAGTTATTAAAGGATTAATTTACCTACCCAGCAGCCGCCTGGTCCTCGGTGTCATTGCTCCCACTGCTGCTACAATAATGGAGTATGGAATGAGCTGTTGGAGGATGTGGTGGAGGTTGGTACAATTACAACACCTAAAAGGCATCTGGGTGGGTATATGAATAGGAAGGGTTTCAAGGGATATGGGCCAAATGCCGGCAAATGGGGCTAGATTTATATCAGATATTTGGTTGGCATGGACGCATTGGACCATGCTGTATATTTCTACGACGCGATTGTTTTCAGAGCAAGTTGTGGTAAAGCCACTGGGGGAGCAGACAGTACTGGATTTGGTGATTTGTAATGAGGCAAGCTTAATCAGGAAATTAAAGGTGAAGGAACCTCAAGGGGGCAGTGACCACAATATGATGGACTTCACCCTGCAGTTTGAGAGGGGGAAGCTGGAATCAGACACAACGGCGTTACAACTCAGTAAAAGTAACCACCAAGACATGCGGGAGGAGCTGGCCTGATTGGATTGGAAGGGGACCCTAACAGGCAAAACGACAGAGCAGCAACGGCAGGAGCTTCTGAGGGAAATTCATCCCAAAGTCGAAACATTCTCCGGGGAGGATGAGGTAATCATGGCTGACAGGGGAGGTCAGGGACATCATCGAAGCAAACGAAAAAGCAGTCAAAGTGATAAAGATTAGTGGGAAGCCAGAGGATTGGGAAGCCTTTAAAAACCAGCAGAGAACATAGAACATAGAATGTTACAGCGCAGTATAGGCCCTTCGACCCTCAATGTTGCGCCAACCTGTGAAATTAATCTGATGCCCAGCTAACCTATGCCGTTCCATTATTATCCATGTGCATGTCCAATGCCCATTTAAATGCCCCTAATGTCAACGAGTCTACTACTGTTGTATGCAGGCTGTTCCACACCCCTACTACTCTCTGAGTAAAGAAACTACCCCTGACATCTGTCCTAAATCTATTTAAAGCTATGTCCCCCCGTGTTAGCCATCACCATCCAAGGAAAAAGACTCTCACTGTCCACCTTAGCTAACCTTCTGATTATTTTATACATCTCAATTAAGTCTCCCCTCAACCTTCTTCTCTCCAATGAAAACAGCCTTAGTTCCCTCAGCTTTTTCTCATAAGACCTTCCTTCTATACCAGGCAACATCCTAGTAAATCTCCTCTGAACTCTTTCCAAAGCTTCCACATCCTTCCTATAATGCAGTGACCAGAAATTCACGCAATAGTCCAGGAGCAGCCTTACCAGTGTCTTGTACAGCTGAAGCATGACCTCGTGGCTCCGAAACTCAATCCCCCTACCAATAAATGGCACCACACCGTATGCTTTTTTTAACAATCCTATCAACCTGGGTGGCAACTTTCAGGGATTTATCCACCTGGACATCAAGATCTCTGTTCATGGATTTTGAGAAGATTTATAGCTCAGGTTGAGGTTGAGGTTCTAGATGTAGGTTTGCTCACTGAGCTGGAAGGTTCATTTTCAGACGTTTTGTCACCACACTAGGTAATATCCTCAGTGAGCCTCCAGTGAAGCATTGCTGGTATGCCCTGCTTTTTATTTATGTGTTTAGGTTATATGTTTGGATCCCATTTACCATCCCCTGAGAAAAAGAACAGGAAACGACATCACCACAGGAAATGACATCACCAACCCAAGGAAACCTAAACACATAAATAAAAAGTAGGTCTTAGCACAAGTGCTTCACCAGAGGCTCGCTAATGATGTTACCTAGTATGGTAACGAAACGTCTAAAAACGAACCTTCCAGCTCAGTGAGCAAACTTACATCTATCTCTCTGTTCATCTACACTGCCAAGAATTCTACCATCAGCCCAGTACTCTGCATTCCTGTTACTTCATTCAAAGTGAACTACCTCACACTTTTCCACATTAAACTCCATTTGCCACCTCTCAGCCCAGTTCTGCACCTTATCTATGTCCCTGTGTAACCCACAACATCCTTCAGCACTGTGCACAGCTCTGCCTACCTTAGTATCATCTGCAAATTTACTAACACAACCTTCTATGCCCACGTCCGGATAATTTATGAAAATGACAAACAGCTGTGGCCCCAAATCAGATCCTTGTGGTACACCACTGGTAACCGAGCTCCAGGATGAACATTTCCCATCAACCACCACCCTCTGTCTTCTTTCAACTAGCCAATTTCTGATCCAAACCGCTAAAGAATCCTCAATCCCAAAACTCTGTATTTTGTGGAATAGCTTACCGTGTGGAACCTGATCAACCCTTATTAACCTTATCAAAGGGGGAACTAAAAAAGCAATAAAGGGGCAGAAAATGAAACATGAGCATAAGCCAGTTAGTAATATCAATGAAGATGGAGGCCTTGAGGCCTACTGAAGATGTTTCCTAATAGGGTGACAAAACATCTGGAAATGAACCTTCCAGCTCAGCGAGCAAACCTACATCCATAAAACAAGATAGCAAGAGTTTTTAAGATAAAGAAAAGGTAAGAGAGAGGCAACAGTGGACATTAGACTGCTGGAAAATGAGGCTGGAGAAGTAGTAATTGTGAACAAAGGAATGGAGGAGGAACTGAATAGGAACTTTGCATCAATCTTCAGGGTGGAAAACACAAGCAGCGTATCAGAATTTTAAGAGCGTTGGGGGGTAAAGGTGTAGTGGCCATCACTAAGGGGAAGGTGCTGGGGAAGTTGAAAGGTCTAAAGGTGAATAAATCACCCAGACCGGTTGGACTACACCCCAGAGTTCTGAAGAAGACAGCTGAGGAGATTATGGAGGCATTGGCGGTGATCTTTCTGGGGTCAGAGAGGGTCCCAGAGGACTGGGAAATAGCTAATGTAACACCCCTGTTTAAGAAGGGAGGGAGGGAGAAGATGGGTAACGATAGGCTGGTAAGCCTGACGTCAGTCATTGGTAAGATTTTCGAGTCCATAATGAAGAATGGCATTGTGGAGTACTTGGAAGTGAAGGATAAAATAGGACTAAGCCAGCATGGCTCCATCAAGGGGAGGTCAGGCCTGACAAATCTGTTTGAATGCTTTGAGGAGGTAATGAGCAAGTTAGACATAGGATGGCCGATGGACATGATCTATTTGGATTTCCAGAAGGACAAAGTATTGGCACAGCTAGAGGATTGGCTGTCTGGCAGAAGGCAGAGAGAGGGTCAAGGGGTCTTTTTCAGTATAGCAGCTGGTGACTAGTGGAGTTCTGCAGGGGTCAGAGTTGAGACCACAACTATTCATGTCATACATTAATGATCTGGATGAAGGGACTGAGGGCATTGTTACTAAGTTTGCAGTTGACACAAAGATCAGTGGAGGACAAATTGTATTTGATAAGGTTTCCCAAGGTAGGCTGATGAAGAAGGTGAAGTCGCATGGGGTCCAGGGTGTTCTAGCTAGATGGATAGAGAACTGGTTGGGCAGCAGGAGACAGAGAGTAATTGTGGAAGGGAGCTTCTCAAAATGGAGACCTGTGACCAGTGGTGTCCCACAGTGATCCGTGCTGGGACCACTGTTGTTTGTGATATACTTAAATGACTTGGACGAAGGTATAGGTGGCCTGATTAGCACGTTAGCAGATGATGCTAAGATTGGTGGAATAGCAGATCGTGAAGGGGACTGTCAAAGAATGCAGCAGAATATAGAGAGATAGGAGAGTTGGACAGAGAAATGGCAAACTGAGTTCAATCTGGACAAATGCAAGGTGATGCATTTTGGAAGATCCAATTCAAGAGCGAATTATACAGTAAATGGAAAAGTCCTGGGGAAAATTGATGTACAGAGAGATCTGGGTGTTCAGGTCCATTGTTCCCTGAAGGTGGCAACGCAGGTCAGTAAAGTGGTCAAGGAGCATACAGCATGCTTTCCTTCATCGGACGGGGTATTTACTACAAGAGTTGGCAGGTCATGTTACAGTTGTATATGACTTTGATTTGGCCACATTTGGAATACTGCGTACAGTTCTGGTTGCCACATTACCAAAAGGATGTGGATGCTTTGGATAGGGTGCAGAGGAGGCTCACCAGGATGTTGCCTGGTATGGAGGGTGCTAGCTATGAGGAGATATTGAGTAGAGTAGGATTATTTTCATCGGAAAGATGGGAGTTGAGGGGGACCTGATTGAGGCTTACAAAACCATGAGAGGGGTAGACAGGGTGGATAGCAAGAAACTTTGTCCCAGAGTGGAAGACATCTTGACAGATACATGAATGGGCAGGGAGCAGAGGGATACAGATCCTTAGAAAATAGGCCACAGGTTTAGAGAGAGGATTTGGATTGGTGCAGGCTTGGAGGGCCGAAGGGCCTGTTCCTGTGCTGTAATGTTCTTTGTCCTTTCTTTGTTCTGAGGAAGTGAGGAAATTGCCAAAGGACTTGGACAGGCTCAGAGAGTGGGCATAGAAGTGGCAGGTGAATACAATGTGGGAAAGTGTGAAGATATGAACATCGGTCGGAAGAATAGAGGGGTAGACTGTTTTCTTAACAGGGAAAGGCTTTGGCAACCTGAAGGAACTTGGGGGTTCTAGTTCAGAATACTCTTAAGGTTAACAAGCAGCTGCAGTTGACAGTTAGGAAGGCAAATGCAACGTTAGCATTCGTTTCAAGAGGGCGAGGATACAAGAGAAGAGATGTACTGCTGAGGCTGAATAATGCTCTGGTCTCACCACATTGGAATATTGTGAGCAGTTTTGGGCTCTGTATCTAAGGGAATACATGCTGGCATTGGAGGGGGTCCAGAGGAAGTTCACGAAAATGATTTCAGGGATGAAGGGCCTACCAGGTGGGGAAAGGTTGAGGACGTTGGGTCTGTACTCAATGGAGTTAGAAGGATAAGGAGGGGATCTGATTGAAACTTACAGAATGCTAAAAGGCCTCAGGATTGAGTGGATGTGGACATGATGTTACCAATGATCGTAGATACTGGGACCTGAGGGCACAGTGTCAGAGTGAAGGGCCGACCCTTCAGAGTGCTGTTGTTTTGGAACTTTGGAGAAAAAAAAGTCAAAACTGCAGCAGTTTTAAAAGGGAGAAGAACAGACAAAGGAAGCACATGGTGAGGTCAGTGCAGGAGAGAGAGAGAGAGAGAAAAAAACCCCACATTGTTAACTTACAGAGTTAGCCATTACTGCCTTTGCTGTTGAATTCATGTATCGCTAGACATCGGAGTGCGTCTGGGAAAATTAAAATTAAAAAAGCAGGGACCTAAGGGGCAACTTTTTCACACAGAGGGTGGTACGTGTATGGAATGAGCTGCCAGAGGAAGTGGTGGAGGCTGGTACAATTGCAACATTTAAGAGGCATTTGGATGGGTATATGAGTAGGAAGGGTTAGGAGGGATATGGGCCGGGTGCTGGCAGGTGGGACTAGATTGGGTTGGGATATCTGGCCGGCATGGACAGGTTGGACCGAAGGGTCTGTTTCCACGCTGTACATCTCTGTGACTCGATGGCTACATGAACTGAGATAAGGAGGAATTTCTTCAGTCAGAGGGGAGCAAATCTGTGTAACCAGTTGCCACAGAGGGCTGTGGAGGTCAAGTCATAAATGTGTTTATGACAAAGTAGACTCTTGATTGTTATGGTGGTCAAAGGTTATAGTGAGAGAGAGCAGGAGAATGGCATTGAGGAACATGTCAGCCATGATAGAATGGGCAGACTTGATGGGCTGAATAGTCTATTTCTGCTCATCTTTGACAGTTTTTGTGGTCTTAAATCTGTGAGACGTGATCATTTATTCCTCCACTAAAGGGAAGAGTTGCTTCCTGGTTACCCCATCTATGCTTCTCATAATTTTATGCATCTCAATCATGCCTCTCTTCAGCTTCCTCTGCTCGAAGAAAACAACCCCAGAGTTGTCCAATCTCTCTTCGTAACTGAGACTCTCCAGCCCAGGCAACTTCCTGGTAAATCTCCTCTGCACCCCCTCTCCAGTGCAATTACATCCCTCCTGTAATGTGGATTCCAGAAAGACACATGATACTCTGGATGTGGTCAAAACAACATTTTATACCGATCCAGCAGAATCTTCCTGCTTTTAAACTTGATGCCTTTGCTAACAAAGGCAAGTATCCCATATGCCTTCTTAATCATTTGATCTATCTCAAGGTCCATCTGACCCTTGGTGATTCCCAGGGTCCTACTCCTGATTTCCATTGCCTTATTTGTCTTGCCCAAGTGCATCACCTCACACCTACCCAGTTTGAATTTCATTTGCCACTGATTTGCCATCTAACCAACCCGTCTAGATCCTCCTATAATGGTGTAGAGGGAGATTTACTTTGCATCTGACCCTGTGCTGTACCTGTTCTGAGAATGTTTGATGGGACAGTGTAGAGCGAGCTTTACTCTGCCTCTGACCCCATGCTGTCCCTGCCTTGGAAGTTTATTATGGGAACAGTACAGGGAAAGCTTTACTCTATATGTAATGCTGGGCTATACGTGTACTGGGAACGTTCGGTTTCAATGCTACTTTTCACAGCACAGACACTCTTCAGTTTTCAACCCTGGGGATTCAGCCATCTCTGCTGTTGGTGAAGCGGTTGTCATATTATTGTCCGACGTCAGGCTTCAAGAATATAATTCCTTTGGAAAAGTCCGTATGTCTCCAGCTCTGCTCACCGTCATGTTAACAGCAGGACTGGAGGGAAAGACAGAAACCGAGTCAGCAGCTGAGGCAGTTCCTGCAGCTGCGGGAGAAATTCGACAGCCAACTGCTCCCTCAGATTTCACCGTATGCCCAGGAACTCTGCAGTTCGTACGGGGAATTAGGAGCGGAATGAAACTAAATGGCCTGTTTACTTCTGTCAAAGATGGAAGGAAGAACATGTCTTTCACAACCTTAGGACATCCCAAACCACTTTGTCGATGTTTAAGTGTGTTTGTCCTTGTAGTGTAAGAAACATGGCAGTCGATTTGCACACTGGAAGCTGCCAGCGTGGGATTGGAGATCAACCATACTTCATCTGACATCACACTGGGGGCAATGCATCAGCTAATGGACCATCCTAGGAGAGGACGCAGGGCTTTTTAATTAAGCCTTCTGAAGGTGTGAAACGTTTGATTTTACAACATCATAGAATGGTTAAAGCACAGAAGGAGGCCATTTGGCCTCTCGTATCTGTGCCAACTGTCTGCAAAAGCACCTCAGCTGGTTCCCTTCCCTCAACTTTTTCCCTGAAAATGTGTTACCTTCAAACCCTTATCCAATGCCCTTCAGAAAACCACACCCGCGGGCAGTGCATCTCCGATCCTACCCACTCACTGCGTAAAGACATTTCTCATCATATTTCCATTGGTTTGTTTCCCAATTACCTTAAATCTATGTCCTCTGGTTCCCATCTTCACCAAGTGGAACAGTTTCTCTCTATCTAATCTGTCCACATCCTCCTAATTTGGAACACTTATGAACAGGCGCACATACAAGTTAGGAGCATAAATAGATTATTTGACTCATCAAGTCCTGCTCTGTCATTCAATAAGGTCATCGCACATCCGTTTCCACATTCCCATCTATCCCCAATAAATTTTGACTCCCCTGCATTACAAGAACATATCTATCTCGACCTTAAAAATATTCCGTAACCCTTCCTCCGCCATCTTCTGAGGCAGTGTTCCAAAGGAACGCTACCTTCTTAGAGAAACAAAAACCCCTCATCTCGGTCCTAAAAGGGTGAATTCTACTTTTAAAACAGTGTTCCTAGTTCAGGAACAAAAAAAAAACAGAATTATTGGAGAAACTCAGCATGTTTGACAGCATCTGTGAAGAGGAAGCATGGGTAAAGTCTCAGGTTCAGTAACCCCCTTCATCAGAACTGGGTTTTCCATCATTGAGGATGGGGATATTTGTGGAGCATCCTCCTCCAGTGAGTTGTTTAATTGTCCACCACCATTCCTGACTGGATGTGGCAGGACTGCAGAGCTTAGATCTGACCTGTTGATTGTGGAGTTGCTTAGCTCTGTACGTTACATGCTGCGTATGCTGTTTGACAGCTCACCTTCAGATATCTGTGCTGCTGCTCCTGGCATGCCCTCCTGCCCTCTCCATTGAACCAGGGATGAGCCCCTGCTTTGACGGTAATGGTTGAGTGGGGGATATGCCGGGCCATGAGGTTACAGATTGTGCTGGAGTACAGCTCTGCTGCTGGTGATGGCCCACAGCGCCTCATGGATGCCCAGTCTTGAGTAGCTAGATCCGTTTGAACTCTATCCTATTTAGCACACAACATGATGGAGGTTATTCTCAATGTGAAGGCAGGACTTTATCTCGACAAGGATTGTGTAGTGGTCGCTCTTGCTGATACTGTCATGGACAGATCCATCTGCAGCCAGCAGATTGGGAAGTAGGAGGTCAAGGATAGTTTTCCCTTGTTTTGGTTCCCTCTCCATCTGCTTGCAGACCCAGCCTATCAGAGATGTCCTTTAGGACCCCACCAGTTCAATCAGTGCTGCTGCAGAGCCACTCTTAGTGGTGGGTATTGAAATCCCCCCACCCAGAGTACATTTTGTCTCCTTGCAAGCCTCAGTTCTTCCTCTGAGCGTTGTTCAACCTAGAGGAGTACGGATTCATCAGCCGAGGTGGTAATCAGCAGGAGCTTTCCTTGTCCATAATGCTCTGAGACTTCATGGGGGCCTGGAGCCAATGCTGAGGATTCCCAGGGCTACTCCCTCCTGACTATACCACATCGTGAGATTGTCTGTGAGGTACAATTCCATGAATATGACTATATCAGGCTGTTGCATGATTGGTGCGTGAGACAGCTCTCCCAATTGTGGCACTTGCCCCCAGATGTTAGGAAGGAGGACTTTGCATGGTCAACAGGGCTGAACCTGCCACTGACGTTTCTGGTCCTGAAGTTGATACCAGGTGGTCTGTCCAGTTTCATTTCTTTATTGAGGCTTTATAGTGACTGATAGAACTGAACGGCTTGCTCGGCCATCTCAGGGGGCAGGTGAGAGTCAACCACCTTGCTGTGGCGCGCAGTCAATAGGGGAAAGTGAGGACTGCAGATGCTGGAGCTCAGAGTCGAGGGCACGGTGCTGGAAGGCGCAGCAGGTCAGGCAGCATCCAAGGAGCAGGAGAATCGAGTCTCAGGCATAAGCTCTTCATCAGGAATGATAGAGTCACATGTAGGCCAGACAGATGATGATAGCAGATTTCCTTCCCTGAAGAATATTAAGGTCAGATGGGTTTTTCCAACAATCAACAGTGGGTTCATGGTCATCAGCAGATTCCTAATTCCAGACTGTTATCTTATAGAATTCACATTCCACCATCTGCCATGCTAGGATTTGAACTTGTGTGCCCAGAACATTAGTTGAGGTTTTGGATTAATAGTCTTGTGATAATACCGCTAGAAAATCGCTCCCACTAAATCTGCTGACCTCCATGTTCCTACCGAGCCCAATGTTCCTGCTGATCCCTATATCCCTTCACAACCAAAACCAAAAACCAAAATTGCTGGAAAAGCTCAGCAGCTCTGCAAAAAAATCACAGTTAACATTTCAGGTCCAGTGGCCCCTGCTCAGATCTCGAATCAGATCTTCTTTCTAATCTCTATACTCCTCTTAACACTATATTCCCGCTGATCCCAACATTCCCACTGATTGCACATTCCCGCTGATCCCAACATTCCCACTGATTGCACATTCCTGCTGATCCCTACATTCCCACTGATTGCACGTTCCTGCTGATCCCAACATTCCTATTGACTGCACATTCCCGCTCATCCTAACGTTCCCACTGATTGCACATTCCCGCTGATCCCTACATTCCCACTGATTGCACATTCCCGCTTTTCCCAACGTTCCTACTGATTGCACATTCCTGCTGATCCCAACATTCCCACTGATTGCACATTCCCGCTGATCCCTACATTCCCACTGATTGCACATTCCCGCTCATCCCAACGTTCCTACTGATTGCACATTCCTGCTGATCCCAATGTTCCCACTGATTGCACATTCCCGCTGATCCCAACATTTCCACTGATTGCACATTCCTGCTGATCCCAACATTCCCACTGATTGCACATTCCCGCTGATCCCTACATTCTCACTGATTGCACATTCCCGCTCATCCCAATGTTCCCACTGATTGCACATTCCTGCTGATCCCAATGTTCCCACTGATTGCATATTCCCGCTGATCCCAACATTCCCACTGATTGCACATTCCTGCTGATCCCAACATTCCCACTGATTGCACATTCTCGCTGATCCCAACATTCCTACTGATTGCACATTCCCGCTCATCCCAACGTTCCCACTGATTGCACATTCCTGCTGATCCCAACATTCCTATTGACTGCACATTCCTGCTGATCCCTACATTCCTATTGACTGCACATTCCCGCTCATCCCAACGTTCCCACTGATTGCACATTCCTGCTGATCCCAACGTTCCCACTGATTGCACATTCCCGCTGATCCCTAGATTCCCACTGATTGCACATTCCCGCTGATTTCCATATTTTGCTTATCCCTATGCTCCTGTGGAGATTAGTATTTTTGTTGATCACAATATTCCTGCTGATCTCTACAGGCAGCGGTTTAACCTCTTTATAAATAGTCAGGAGCCAGGAACTTGCCATTGATATGAAGATTAGCCAATCAGTTCTCAGCGCTCTGCTGTTCAATCTAATCATTGCTGCTCTGTTGTGTAACTCCTTTTGCCTGCCTTCATTCTGTAATCTCTTGATACACTTCCCCAACAAATAGCTAGAGACCCCAGCCTTTGAGTTTACCTAGCCCCAGCATCCACAGGCTCTTGGGTCAAGATTTCCATGTTCTTTTGTATGTATAATCCCTCTTGATGTCTTCCCAACACTGTCCAATTTTAAGATGATATTCCTATGTGGGCTGGCATTCCAAGGCAACATGTTCCCTGTCCCTATCTCATTAAATCCCTGAATGATTTTAAACAGGTTGTTCCATTCACCACTCAACATTTGTGCAAACACATCTTCACACACACATACACCATCTTTCCCACACACATACCATCTCTCCCACACACACATATACCATCTCTCCCACACACACATACACCATCTTTCCCACACACATACCATCTCTCCCACACACACATATACCATCTCTCCCACACACACATACACCATCTTTCCCACACACATACCATCTCTCCCACACACACATATACCATCTCTCCCACACACACATACACCATCTTTCCCACACACATACCATCTCTCCCACACACACATATACCATCTCTCCCACACACACATACACCATCTTTCCCACACACATACCATCTCTCCCACACACACATATACCATCTCTCCCACACACACATACACCATCTTTCCCACACACATACCATCTCTCCCACACACACATATACCATCTCTCCCACACACACATACACCATCTTTCCCACACACATACCATCTCTCCCACACACACATATACCATCTCTCCCACACACACATACACCATCTTTCCCACACACATACCATCTCTCCCACACACACACATACATCTCTCCCACACACACATATACCATCTCTCCCACACACACATACACCATCTCTCCCACACACCAATTCTCCCACATACACACACACCATCTCTCCCACACACACATACACCAATTCTCCCACATACACACACACCATCTCTCCCACACACACATACACCAATTCTCCCACATACACACACACCATCTCTCCCACACACACATACACCAATTCTCCCACATACACACACACCATCTCTCCCACACACACATACACCAATTCTCCCACATACACACACACCATCTCTCCCACACACACATACACCAATTCTCCCACACACACATACACCCTCTCTCCCACACACATACACCATCTCTCCCCCATGCACACACACCATCTCTCCCACACACACTCACACACCATCTCTCCCACACACACATACACCAATTCTCCCACACACACATACACCCTCTCTCCCACACACATACACCATCTCTCCCCCATGCACACACACCATCTCTCCCACACACACTCACACACCATCTCTCCCACACACACATACACCAATTCTCCCACACACACATACACCCTCTCTCCCACACACATACACCATCTCTCCCCCATGCACACACACCATCTCTCCCACACACACTCACACACCATCTCTCCCACACACACATACACCAATTCTCCCACACACACATACACCCTCTCTCCCACACACATACACCATCTCTCCCCCATGCACACACACCATCTCTCCCACACACACTCACACACCATCTCTCCCACACACACATACACCATCCCTCCCACTACACCACTTGGACTGCAGCAGCAGTTGGAGAAGACAGCTCACTGGCACCTTCTCAAAGACAGTTAGGGACGAGCAACAAGTGCTGGTCTAGTCAGCAACATCCACATATTCTTTAAAAACTGACAGAACTGCGGATGGTGTAAATCAGTAACTAAAACAGAAGCTGCTGGAAAAGCTCAGCAGGTCGGAAAGAAATCAGAGTTAACGTCTCTGGTCAGCTTTCCTCTGAGGAAGGGTCACAGAACCTGAAACGTTAACTCTGATTTCTCTCCACAGATGCTGCCTGACCGGCTGAGCTTTTCCAACAACTGCTGTTTTTATTCCACAGTTTCTTCTTTGGTCATTCACAGGATGGTGGGCGTCGCTGGTTAAGCCAGCATTTTGTGTCCATCTCTAATTGCCCAGAGGTCAGTTAAGGGTTAACCACATTGCAGTGGGTCTGCATATTACGTAGACCAGACCAGGTCAGGATAGATGATATTCTTCATTAAAGGGCATTAGTGAACCAGATGTGTTTTCCGACAATCAGCATCGTCAATCTCTTAAATCCAGATATTTATTTTATAGAATCCCTACAGTGTGCAAACAGGCCCTGCAAGCCCTAAAGGTCCACACCGAACCACCCAAACCTACTCCTCTATATTTACCCCTGACCTATACATCCCTGAACACTATGGGCAATTTCCCATGGCCAATTCACCTGACCTGCGCATCTTTGGACTGTGGGAGGAAACCGGAGCACCCGGAGGAAACCCATGCAGACACGGGGAGAATGTGCAAACTCCACACAGACAGTTGCCCGAGACTGGAATCGAACCCGGGTCGGGTGCTGTGAGGCAACAGTGCTAATCACTGAGCCACCGTGCCACTCTTAATTCAAATTTCACCATCTGCCATGGGAGGATTCAAAACTGGGTCCTCAGAACATTACCTGGGTCTCTAGATTAATAGGAGAAAGTGAGGTCTGCAGACGCTGGAGATCAAAGCTGAAACTTTATTGCTGGAACAGCACAGCAGGTCAGGCAGCATCCAGGGAACAGAAGATTCGACGTTTCGGGCACATGCCCTTCTTCAGGAATGAGCAGAGAGTGTTCAGCAGGAGAAGATAAAAGGTAGGGAGGAGGGACTTGGAGGAGGGGCGTTGGAAATGTGATAGGTGGAAAGAGGTCAAGGTGAGGGTGGAGGCGGAGAGGTCAAGAAGAAGACTGCAGGTCAGGAAGGCGGTGCCGGGCTGGAGGGATTCGGCTGAGACAAGGTGGGGGGAGGGGGGGATGAAGAAACTGGTGAAGTCCAAGTTCATCCCCTGTGGTTGGAGGGTTCCCAGTCGGAAGATAAGACGCTCCTCCTCCGACCAGTCTCGCAATAATACCACAATCACCCCCCCACTCACTGGCGTCCTGAATGAAGAGCAAATTATCTGTACAGCATTTCTCAATGGAAATCCTGTCTGACCTCCCCAGCAACATCCCATCATCTACCTACTTTCCAAATCTGCATGAATTCTGTCGATTAAATCTTCCCACACAATTTCATTCTGTATTGCAGCGATAAATCACTGAGCAAAGTACTCCGAACCTTAGCAATAAAATTATGCAGCAACAGATGTGCCACTTAAAAGGCGACTTTGCTCGGACCTTTCTGAGCTAGTTAAAAAATGTGGTAAAAATGGGCAGGGATTCTTTGGGATTGAAGGGGGTAACGGAATACCAACTGCATGACCTAGGGACAGCTTCTCTGCAGTTCTCCACTCCACAGTGAGAACGCTCTCTACAAGTGGCAGTAATCACCCATAATCCTCTCATTAGAGCTTCAGAAAGGCAATCAGCCATTGAATGGCACCTGCAGTTCACTCCATCCTTGAGTGCAGGTGGAGAGGTGGCAGGAAAGAATAAAGCAGCGCTAAACGCTTTACAAATAGAGCCCCACTCATTGCAAATCATTGCTTCTTATTCAAAGGGCTTTTTTAAATCACTTTTCTTAAAAAAAAAATGTCATCCTCCCTTCCTTCCCCCACACACCCTCCGCCACCTGCTTCACTCCAGTGAGTAATTGATTCAATGGCACAGAAACATCTCATTTGAGAGACCATTAATTGTACATGTGCTTTGCAGGGGCTTCTGCAGAGCACAGAAGGCTCAGCCCTTCAAAGGCAGCTGTGCAGAGATCTTTGTCCACGTGGAAAGGACTTGCCCTTCGCAAGCCCCATTCACCATCTCAGGGTATTCCAGAACACCTTCAGAGAAAACTTCATCGGCTGTGAGCCTGGAGAGTGCCGCAATGCAGGAAGTGGAGCAGCCAATTCAGCGGGAACAGGATCCCATAGCCAGCATTCAGACCAATGAGCAGAGAATCTGTTTTAATTATCGTGTGCGTGGGTGCAAAGTCAGACACTTTGCTGAAGCCTGCACTCATCAAGACAAATGCGAGAAATGCCAACCTCCAAACAATCACCCAAAAATACAGGAGATCAGGCATGATCTGATTGGGTGTCAGTACAGGCTCGAGGGGTTAAATAGCCTCTTCCTATTCCCATTGGGCGGTTGAAACGTTGCCTTGAAGTCAGGAGGTTATCGGTTTCAGAGCTCCTCCAGAGGAATGAGCGAAAAAACTTAGTCTGATGGAAAAGGGGTCACTGGACCCGAAAGTAAAAAGGGGAAGTAAAACTGGGGGGTGGAGTTGCATCGCTGGTCAGGGATGATATCACGGCTGTGCTAAAGGAGGACACTATGGAGGGCTTGAGTAGTGAGGCATTATGGGTGGAGCTGAGAAATAATAAGGGTGCATTGTTGAGGCTGTATTACAGGCCTCCCAACAGTGAGCGTGAGGTAGGAGAACAAATAGGTAAACAGGTTATGGAAAGATGGAGAGGCAACAGGGTGGTGGTGATGGGAGGTTTTCATTTTCCCAACATTGACTGGGATACACTTTGTGTCAAGAGGTCTGGATGGGGCAGAATTTGTAAGGAGCATCCAGAAAAGATTTTGAGAGCAGTAGTCCGAAGAGGAAAGGGGCCATTTTGGACCTGGTACTGGGGAATGAGCCAGGCCAGGGTGGTAGAAGTTGCAGTGGGGGACTTCTTTGGGAATAGTGACCACAATTTTGTAAGTTTTAGAATACTCGCAGATAAAGATGAGAGTGGTCCTAAGGGAAGAGTACTAAAGTGGGCCAAGGCCAATTATATCAAAATTTGGCAGAAGCTGGAAATGTGGATTGGACACAACTATTTGAAGTGAAGTCCATATTTGAGATGTGGGAGGCTTTTAAAGATAGGTTTAAGATAATGCAAGATAGGCATGTCCCTTTGAAAACAAGAGATAGAAAAGGCAAGATTTGTGAGCTGTGGATGACAGGAGAAATCGTGCGACTAGCTAAGAGGAAAAGGGAAGCATACATAAGGTCCAGGCAGCTAAGAACAGAACGGGTCCCGGAGGAATATCAGGAGAGTAGGACCGGTCTTAAATGCGGAATCAAGCGGGCGAAAAGGGGTCATGGAATAACTTTAGCCAGCAGAATTAAGGAAAATCCCAAGACCTTTTATTCATATATAAGAGGCAAGAGGGTAACGAGTGAAAGGGTTGGTCTACTAAAGGATAAGGAAGGAAGGCTGTGTGTCAAACCTGAGAAAATAGGTGAGATTCTCAATGATTACTTTGCAATTTTGTTCACTGAGGAGAGGGACATGATGAATGCTGAGATTAGAGATAGATGTGTGTTTACTCTGGATCACGTTGACATAAGGAGGGAAGATGTGTTGGGTAGGCTAGAGGTTATTAAGATGGACAAATCCCCAGGACCAAATGGGATCTATCCCAGGTTGCTGAGGGAGGCGAGAGAGCAAATAGCTGGGGCCCTGAGAGATATCTTTGTGGCATCCTTAAATACAGGTGAGGTGCCGGAGAACTGGAGGGTTGCTCATGTTGTCCCCCTGTACAAGAAGGGTAGTAGGGATATTCCGGGTAACTACAGACCAGTGAGCCTGACGTCGGTGGTGGGAAAGTTGCTGGAGAAGGTACTGAAGGATAGGATCTATTTATATTTGGAAAGGAATGGGCTTATCAGTAATTGGCAATATGGTTTTGTGCGGGGGAGATCGTGCCTTATCAACTTAATAGAGTTCTTTGAGGAAGTGACCAAGTTGTTAGATGAACGAAGGGCTGTTGATGTCATATACATGGACTTTAGTAAGGTGTTTGATAAGGTTCCCCATTGTAGACTAATGGAGAAAGTGAAGTCACATGGTGTGCAGGGTGTTCTAGATAGGCGGATAAAGAACTACTTCAGCAACAGGAGACAGAGAGTAGTAGTTGAAGGGAGTTTCTCCAAATGGAGATAAGTGACCAGTGGTGTTCCACAGGGGTGGGGCCACTGTTTTTTGTAATATACATAAATGATCTAGAAGAGGGCACTGTTGGTCTGATCAGCAAGTTTGCAGATGACACGAAGATTGATGGAGTAGCAGAAAGCACAAAGGACTGTCAGAGAATACAGGAGAATATAGATAGACTGGAGAGTTGGGCAGAGAAGTGGCAGATGGAGTTCAATTCAGACAAATGTGAGGTGATACATTTTGGCAAATCTAATTCTAGAGCGAATTATGCAATGAACGGAAAAGCCTTGGGAAAAGTTGATGAACAGAGAGATCTGGGAGTGCAGGTCCATTGTACCCTGAAGGTGGCTGCACAGGTGGATAGAGTGGTCAAGAAGGCATATGGTATGCTTGACTTCATTGGACGGGATATTGAGTATAAGAGCTGGCAGGTCATGTTAAAATTGTACAAGACTTCGGTTTGGCCGCGTTTAGAATACTGTGTACAGTTCTGGTCACCACATTACCAAAAGGATGTGGACACTTTGGAGAGGGTGCAGAGAAGGTTTACGAGGATGTTGCCTGGTATGGAAGGTGCCAGCTATGAAGAAAGGTTGAGTAGGTTAGAATTGTATTCACTAGAAAAAAGGAAATTGAGGGGGGACCTGATTGAGGTTTACAAAATCATGAAGGGTATAGACAGGGTAGATAGAGACAAGCTTTTTCCCAGGGTGAAGGATTCAATAACGAGAGGTCACGCTTTCAAGGTGAGAGGTGGAAAGTTTAAGGGGGATACACGCGGCAAGTACTTAACACGGAGGGTGATGGGTATTTGGAATATGTTGCCAGCAGAGGTGGTAGAGGCAGGCACGGTAGATTCATTTAAGATGCGTCTGGACAGATGCATGAGTAGGTGGGGAGCAGAGGGATACAGATGCTTAGGAATTGGGCAAC
>NC_057714.1:120746966-120751142 GCF_004010195.1 Chiloscyllium plagiosum | reverse complement strand
ACCCCACACCCCTCACTGTAACACTCTGATATACCCCACACCCCTCACTGTAACACACTGAGATACCCCACATCCCTCACTGTAACACTCTGATACACCACACATCCCTCACTGTAGTGCTTAGATACACCCCACACCCCTCACTGTAACACTCTGATATACCCCACACCCCTCACTGTAACACTCTGATATACCCCACACCCCTCACTGTAACACTCTGATATACCCCACACCCCTCACTGTAACACTCTGATATACCCCACACCCCTCACTGTAACACTCTGATATACCCCACACCCCTCACTGTAACACTCTGATATACCCCACACCCCTCACTGTAACACTCTGATATACCCCACACCCCTCACTGTAACACTCTGATATACCCCACACCCCTCACTGTAACACTCTGATATACCCCACACCCCTCACTGTAACACTCTGATATACCCCACACCCCTCACTGTAACACTCTGATATACCCCACACCCCTCACTGTAACATATACTTCAATGTAACACTCCAATATATCCCATACACCTCACTGTAACCTTCTGATATACCCCACACACTTCACTGTAACCTTCTGATACACCCCACATCCCTCACTGTAACACACTGATATGCCCCACACCCCTCACCGTAACAATATGATATACCCCACACACCACACTGTAGCGCATTGATATACCCCATACCCCTCACTGTAACACTCTGATACACCCCACATCCCTGACTGTAACACTCTGATACACCCCACACCTCACTGTAACACTCTAATATAGGGCCCACATCTTACTGTAACAATCTGATATACTCCACACACCTCACTGTCACACACTGATATACCCCACACCCCTCACTGTAACACACTGAGATACCCCACATCCCTCACTGTAACACTCTGATACACCACACATCCCTCACTGTAGTGCTTAGATACACCCCACACCCCTCACTGTAACACTCTGATATACCTCACACACCTCACTGTAACACACACTTCAATGTAACACTCCAATATACCCCACACACCTCACTGTAACCTTCTGATATACCCCACACACTTCAATGTAACACTGTGATATGCCCCACACACCTCACTGTAACCTTCTGATATACCCCACACACTTCACTCTAACACTCTGTTATACCCCACACATTTCACTGTAACGCTCTAATATACCCCACGCACCTCACTGCAACACTCTGATATACGCCTCACATCTCACTGTAACATGCTGATATACCCCACACCCCTCACTGTAACACCTTGATATACCCCACACACCTCACTGTAACACCCTGATATACCCCACACACCTCATTGTAACATACTGATATACCCCACACCCCTCACTGTAAACCTCTGATATACCCCACACCCTCACTGTAATACTCTTATATTGCCCACACACCTCACTGCAACACTGTGGTATACCACACCCCACTCGATGTAACATTCTAATGTAGCCCACACACCTCACTGTAAAGCTCTAATATCGCCCCCACATCTCACTGTGACACTTTGATATACCCCACACACCTCACTATAACACTCTGAAAAACCCCACACACCTCACTGTAATGCTCTAATATACCCCACACACCTCACTATAACACTCTGAAAAACCCCACACACCTCACTGTAATGCTCTAATATACCACACACACCTCACTGTAACACTTGATATACCCCACACACCTCACTGTAACACCCTGATAGACCCCACACCCCTCATTGCAACACACTGATATACCCCACACTCCTCACTGTAACATTCTGGTAAACCACACCTCACTCATTATAACACTCTAATGTAGCCCCTACTCCTCACAGTAACGCTCTAATATAGGCCCCACATCATACTGTAACACTCTGATATACCCCACACACCTCACTGTAACACTCTGATATACCCCACATCCCTCACTGTAACACTCTGATATACCCCACACACCTCACTGTAACACTCTGATATAGCCCACATCCCTCACTGTAACACTCTGATATACCACACACACCTCACTGTAACACTTGATATACCCCACACACCTCACTGTAACACCCTGATAGACCCCACACCCCTCACTGTAACACTCTGATATACCCCACATCCCTCACTGTAACACACTGATATACCCCACACACCTCACTGTAACACACTGATATACCCCATATCCCTCACTGTAACACTCTGATATACCCCACACCCCTCACTGTAACGCTCTGATATACTCCACAAACCCACTGTAACACTCTGATATACTCCACACACCTCACTGTAACACTCTAGCATACCACACCTCACTCATTATAACACTCTAATGTAGCCCCCACTCCTCACAGTAACGCTCTAATATAGGCCCCACATCATACTGTAACACTCTGATATACCCCACGCACCTCAATGTAACACATTGATATACCCCACACGTCTCACTGTAACGCTCTAATATATCCCATACCCCTCACTGAAACACACTGATATACCCCACACACCTCACTGCAATACTCCGATATACCCCACACACCTCACTGTAACACTCTGATATACCCACACACCTCACTGTAACTTTCTAATATACCCCACACACTTCACTGTAACACTCTGACATACTCCACACACATCACTGTAATGCTCTAATATACCCCAGGCACCACACTGTAACGTTTTGATATACCCCACACCCCTCACTGTAACACATTGATATACCCCACATCCCTCACTGCAACACACTGATATACTCCACACACATCACTGTAACATACTGATATACCCCACACACCTCACAACAACACTCTGATATACCTCACACACCTCACTGCAACACTCTGATATACCGCACACACCTCACTGGAATGCTCTGATATACCCCACACACTTCACTGTAACACACTGATGTACCCCACACACCTCACTGTAACATTCTGAAATACCCACACCCCTCACTGTAACACTCTGATATAACCGACATTCCTCACTGCAAAACTCAGATATATCCCGCACACCTCACTGTAACTCTCTGATATACCCCACACTCCCTCACTGTAACACACTGATTACCCCACACACCTCACTGCAACACACTGATATACCCCACACACCTCACTATAACTCTCTGATACACCCCATACACCTCACTGTAACATGCTGGTATACCACATCCCGCTCACTGTAACAACCTGATATACCCCACACCCCTCACTGTAACACTCTGGTATACCGCACCTCACTCATTGTAACACTCTAATGTAGCCCCCACACCTCACTGTAATGCTCTAATATAGGCCGCATATCTTACTGTAACACTCTGATAAACCCCCACACGTCACTGTAACACACTGATATACCCCACATCCCTCACTGTAACACTCTGACATACCCCACACACCTCACTGTAGCACCCTGATATGCCTCACACACCTCACTGTAACACTCTGATATACCACACAGCTCTCACTGTAGCACCCTGAAATACCCCACACCCCTCACTGTAGCACTCAGATAGACCCCACAACCCTCACTGTAACACATGGAGATTTCCCACACCCCTCACTGTAATGTTCTAATATAACCCCCCAAATCTCACAGGAACACTGATATACCTCACACACCTCACTGTAACATGCTGGTATACCACACCCCACTCACTGTAACACTGATATACCCCACACCCCTCACTGTAACACTCTGATATAGCCCCCACAACCCACACTGTAACACACTGATATACCCCACACTCCTCACTGTAATGCTTTGATATACCCCACACACCTCACTGCAACACACTGATATACCCCACACACCTCACTGTAACTCTCTGATACACCCCAAAGGCCTCACTGTAACATGCTGGTATACCACACCCCGCTCACTGTAACAACCTGATATACCCCACACCCCTCACTGTAACACTCTGGTATACCGCACCTCACTCATTGTAACACTCTAATGTAGCCCCCACACCTCACTGTAATGCTCTAATATAGGCCGCATATCTTACTGTAACACTCTGATATACCCCAAACACGTCACTGTAACACATTGATATACCCCACACATCTCACTGTAATGCTCTAATATACCTGATACCCCTCACTGTAACACACTGATATACCCCACATCCCTCACTGTAACACTCTGACATACCCCACACACCTCACTGTAACAC
>NC_057714.1:120744474-120746242 GCF_004010195.1 Chiloscyllium plagiosum | reverse complement strand
TATATACCACACACACCTAACTGGAATGCTCCGATATACCCCACACCACGCACTGTAACACACTGATATACCTACACCCCTCACTGCAACACATTGATATACTCCACACCCCTCAGTGTAATACTCTAATATACCCCACACACCTCACTGTAACACACTGATATACCCCACGCCCCTCATTGTAACACATTGATATTCCCCAAACCCCTCACTGTAATGCTCTAATATAGCCCCCCCAACTCACTCTGAGATACCTCACACACCTCACTGCAACTCTCTGATATATACCACACACACCTAACTGGAATGCTCCGATATACCCCACACCACGCACTGTAACACACTGATATACCTACACCCCTCACTGCAACACATTGATATACTCCACACCCCTCAGTGTAATACACTGATATACCCCACACACCTCACTGTAACACTCTGATATAACCGACATACCTCACTGTAAAACTCAGATATACCTCACACACCTCACTGTAACAAGTTGGTATATCCCACACAACTCACCGTAACATTCTGGTATACCGCACCTCACTCATAGTAACACGCTAATGTAGCCCCCACACCTCACAGTAACGCTCTAATATAGGCCCCAAATCTTACTGTAACACTCTGATATACCCCACACCCCTCACAGTAACACATTGATATACCCCACACATCTCACTGTAACGCTCTGATATACCCCACGCAGCTCACTGTAACATACTGATATACCCTACACACCTCACTGCAACACTCTGATATACCCCACACACCACACTGCAACAAACTGATATACTTTCACCCCTCACTGCAACACATTGATATACTCCAAACCCCACAGTGTAATACACTGATATACCCCACACTCCTCACAGTAACACTCTGATATGCCCCACACAGCTCAATGTTACACTCTGATACACCCCAAACACCTCAAAATGACACTCTGGTATACCACACTCCCCACACTGTAACACACTGATATACCCCACACCCCTCACTGTATCACTCTGATATACCCCAAACACCTCACTGCAACACTCTGATATACAGCACACACCTCACTGTAATGCTCTGATACACCCCACACACCTCACTGTAACGCACTGATATACTTACACCCCTCACTGCAACACACTGATATACTCCACACACCTCACTGTAACACACTGATATACCTCACACCCCTCATTGCAACACTCTGATGTATCGCACCAGTGTAATGCTCTGGTAAACCTCACTCCCCTCTCTGTATCACTGATTTACCCGACACCACTCACTGTAACACTCTGATATAGCCCCCACAACCCTCACTGTAACACACTGATATACTCCACACACCGACTGTAACACTCTGATGTACCCTACACTCCTGACTGTAACACACTGATATACCTACACCCCTCTCTGCAACACACTGATATACCCCACACACCCACTGTAACACTCTTGATATAGCCCACACTCCTCACTACAACACATTGATATACTCCACACCCCTCAGTGTAACACTCTGATATACCTCACACCCCTCACTGTAACTCTCTGATATACCCCACACACCTCACTGTAACACACTGATATACCCCACACTCCTCACTGTAACAAACTGATATCCTCCACACACATCACTGTAACACACTGATATACCTTCACCCTACACTGCAACACATTGATATACTCCACAACACTCAGTGTAACACACTGATATACCCCCCACACCTCACTGTAACACTCCGATATACCCCACACACCTCACTGTAAC
>NC_057714.1:120734619-120744102 GCF_004010195.1 Chiloscyllium plagiosum | reverse complement strand
CGATAACCCCCACACCCCGATACCCCCCACACCCTGATACCCCCCACACCTCTCACTGATATGGAGCGCCTTCTATGCCTATGACAGGAACAAGAGGAAGGCCAGAGTGAGGATAGGGCTGATCGGGGATAGTGGAGTGAACTTGTGGATGGAGTCAAAGGATGTCCTTTGTCATTTGTGAGGGCAGCGTGAAACAGACTGATACGCTTGAACAGGTTGTTGCTGTGAAGGAAGAAGTGCTGGAAATTTTGAAAAACATGTTGATAGATCAGTCTGCTGGGCCAGATTGGGTATACCCAAGGTTACTATGAGAATTGAGGGAAGAGATTGCTGTTCCTTTTGCAATGATCTTTGTGTCCTTACGGTCCACTGAAATACTGCCAGATGATTGGAGAGTTGCAAATTTTATTCTCTTACTCAAGAAAGAGAATGGGAATAATCCTGGGAATTACAGACCAGTCAGTCTTGCGTTTTGGTGGGTAAAGCAGTGGAGAGGATTCGGAGAAACAGGATTTATGATTACTTGAAAAAGCATAACTTGATTAGAGACAGTCAGCATGGCTTTGCGAGGACAGATCATGCTTCACAAGTCTTATTGAATTGTTTGAGAATGTGACAAAACACATTGATGAAGGTAGCGCAGTGGATGCAGTGTACATGGATTTTAGCAAGGTGTTTGATAAGGTTCCCCATGGTAGGCTTATTCAGAAAGTAAGAGGCATGGGATATAGGGAACCCTGACTGTCTAGATACAGAATTGGCCGGCTCATACAAGACAGAGTGTGGTAGTGGATGGAAAGTATTCCGCCTGGAGCTCGGTGAGCATTGGTGTTCCACAGGGATCTGTTCTGGGGCCTCTGCTCTTTGTGGTTTTTATAAATGACTTGGATGAAGAAGTGGAATGTTGGGTTAATATGTTTGCTGATGGCACGAAGGTTGGTGGAGTTGTGGATAGTGTGGAGGGCTGTTGTAGGTTGCAACGGGACATTTACAGGATGCAGAGCCCAGCTGAGAAGTAGCAGATGGAGTTCAACCTGGAAAAGTGTGAAGTGATTCATTTTGGAAGGTCAAACCTGAATACAGAATATAGGTTTAAAGGCAGGATTCTTGGCATTGTAGAGGAACAATGGGATCTTAGGGTCCATGTCCATAGATCCCTCAAAGTTGCCACCCAAGTTGATAGGGTTGTTAAGAAGATGTATGGTGTGTTTGCTTTCATTAACAGGGGGTTGAGTTTAAGAGCCACGAGATTGTGCTGCAGCTCTATAGAGCCCTGGTTAGACCACACTGGGAATATTTTGTTCAGTTCTGGGTGCCTCATTATGGGAAGGATGTGGAAGCTTTAAAGAGGATGCAGAGGTGATTTACCAGGATGCTGCCTGGACTGGAGGGCATGTCTTATGAAGAAAGGTTGAGGGAGCTAGGGCTTTTCTCATTGCAGCGAAGAAGGATGAGAGGTGACTTGATAGAATTGTACAAGATGATGAGAGGCATAAATAGAGTGGATAACCAGAGACTTTTTCCCAGGGCAGAAATGGCTATCACAAGGGGGCATAATTTTAAGGTGACTGGAGGAAGGGTTAGGGGAGATGTCAGAGGTAGGTTCTTTACTCAGTGGTGGGAGTGTGGAATGCACTGCCAGTGGTGGTAGTAGAGTCAGACACATTAGGGACATTTAGGTAACTCTTGGATAGGCACATGGGAAATAGTACAATTAAGGGTATATCGGTTAGATTGAATCTTAGAGTAGGATAAAAGGCTGACACAACATCGAGGGCCGAAGGGCCTGTACTCTGCTCTACTGTTCTATGTTCTATATGTCTGACATTTCTCAATATAAAACTCTGACATACCCACATCCCTCACTGACATATCTGGCATCCCTCAGTGCAACATTTTGATATACTCACATCCCTCACAGATATACCCCACACCCCTCACAGATATACCCCACACCCCTCACAGATATGCCCCACACCCCTCACAGATATACCTCACACCCCTCACAGATATACCCCACATCCCTCACAGATATGCCCCACACCCCTCACAGATATACCCCACACCCCTCACAGATATGCCTCCTATTTTTCACTGAAACACTTTGAGAGACCCCACACCCCTCACATTTATGCCCACAAATCACACCGTAACACTCGGTGATAGGTGTTCACTCTAACACTTTAATCCTAAATCATTTCCATCCACACCCCTCACAGATATGCCTCCTATTTTTCACTGAAACACTTTGAGAGACCCCACACCCCTCACATTTACGCCCACAAATCACACCGTAACACTCGGTGATAGACCCCACGTTGTTCACTCTAACACTTTAATCCTAAATCATTTCCATTTGTTACACATTCACACCAATCAATCTCAAGTCTCGCCCATTCCCCTCCCTGGGAAATGCTGTGCACACTAGAACTCTGCAAGAGTCCATGTGACAGTGGTCTCTGCTTTAACATACTGAACCCCCGGGGTTGCCCGAATGCAATGCTCTCTGGTTTGATGTCGCTTTTCTCTTGTTTGCAGACTCTGCTCGGGCTGGTGTCGGTCCCTAATAGCACGCTGCCTCGGAGTTTTACCTGTAACCTCAGCATTCAGAGTTCACTCAGCGGTCAGATCTGGCACCTTATTCTGCAGTTAAGGAACAGGCAATGGCAGTTTGATTGCACTGCATATGCTAATCAATACTGTTAATGTGATGCTGAATTAGAAGTTTAGGTGTCACAGGAGACTGTGCACAGCTGACTCACAGCAGATGCAAGCAGCCTTGGGTGTCAGGGACTCAGAGGCCTGGGCTTCCAACCAGGGCTAATTATAGAGGGGTGGGCGGTGGGAGGGAGGAGGAATGCCGTAAGGAAGGGGGGCACATGTGGAACCCTCGCTCACCAGCTTCGGAGTCTGATGAGGTCTTGGTGATCACATCTGCCAGGTGCCATTCCAGGCTGCGGTGACAAATCTCAGGCTGGAGAGAAATGAGAAATTGCGGGCTGCTGATTGGCGAGAGGGGGAACCAGCCACAGCTTTTCCTGTGTGCGTCAGCCGAGGGAAATTGCCTTGGGTCCCAATCACACCTGCAGCACGGGGGGACTTCTGGGCAACATTAGCCAACGTTGTGAGACCAGGGGAGGAGACGCTGGTGTTGTTTGGGGAATGTGGGGGGGTGGGACTGGTGTGTGTGTGTGTGTGTGTGTGATGGATGGATGGATGGATGGGGGTCAGATAAATATATAACTCAGCGACCATGAACTGGAAAATGAAGCTGCATTAAATTGACAGGAGAGTAGTGTATCAAAGATGGAGGAGCCAGAGGCTGAGACCACACTCACCTTTCTAATCCATCCATAGCCCCCGGCTTTAAAAACCTCACAATTTTGACCATTATTTTTATTTCCTCTGCATCTGCCACCTCTCAATTTGTGTTTAATCCGTTAAACCCCTTAGCCTCATAAAGTCATTGATTTTGTCATTTAATTTCAACTTTTTAAAATTTTCTACTTAAAACTAAGAAGCTCTGCAATGTGTAACATTTAACCTTATTTTGTACGTTTTATGTACTGCAATGTTTAACTGTTAACGTTGTCTTTTATTTCTAACTTGTTCAAATGATTCTGGAGGTTGCTACTTGTACCTGAGATGGTTCCTTGTGTCGTGACATTGTACACTTACCACTGTACTCCTGTACTTTGGTACTTGATTACATGTGACTATAAAAATCAAATCAAATATTTATTCCAATAATAGACCTATCTCCATCATCCCTTCCCCTTTCACACTGGGTTTTTGCACATGCTTAAAATAAATCTCTTAACCTCCCCGTTCTGATGGACTGTCGAGGCCCTGAAAGATTAACTCCATTTCTCATTCCATGAATGTGGCCTCACCTGCTGAATGTTTCCAGCATTATCTGTCATTCCAGAAAACGGCAGAACTCCACAGTCCAGTTTGTTTCTGAACAGTGACCCACCTCATCATAGGTTGCAGTTACCTCTGAGCCCTTCCCTGGTCAACCAAAGGTGACGCTTTCACCTGTGGTAGGAGCTGTCAGGAAAATGGCCCCAGGACAGTTCAGATCATCCTCCTGAGAACCAGAGTTTCAACTTCCTTTCCCTTTCTCTGACAGTGCGGGGCTCCCTCAGCACTGACCCTCCAACAGTGCGGCGCTCCTACTCCCTCAGCACTGACCCTCTGACAGTGCGGGGCTCCCTCAGCACTGACCCTCCAACAGTGCGGCGCTCCTACTCCCTCAGGACTGACTCTCTGACAGTGCGGCGCTCAGCACTGACTCTCTAAAAGTGTGGCACCCCCTCAGCACTGACCCTCCGACAGTGGGGCGCTCCTACTCCCTCAGGACTGACCCTCTGACAGTGCGGCGCTCAGCACTGACTCTCTAAAAGTATGGCACCCCCTCAGCACTGACCCTCCGATAGTGCAGCTCTCCTTCAGCACTGACCCTCCGACAGTCCGGCACTCCCTCAGCACTGACCCTCCGACAGTGCGGTGATCCCTCAGCACTGACCCTCCGACAGTGCAGAGCTCCCTCAGCACTGACCCTCCGACAGTGCGGAGCTACCTCAGCACTGACCCTCCGACAGTGCGGAGCTACCTCAACACTGACCCTCTGACAGTGTGACACATCCTCAGCGCTGACCCTCTGAATGGAATATAAAAGTAGGGAGGTTTTGCTAAAGCCATACAAGTCACTATTCAGACCACAGCTGGAGTGCTGTAAACAGATTTGGTCTATTATCTAATGAAAGAGTTAAAATTCACACAACGCCACATTATAGTCCAACAGGTTAGACTATAACCTGGTGTTGTGTGATTTTTAACTTAGTTCACCCCAGTCCAATACTGGCACCTCCACATCATATCTAAGGAAAGACACACTGACATTGGGGGCAGTCCAGAGAACGTTCGCTAGGGCTGATACCAGGTATGGAGTTTGGGTAGATTGGGCCAATACTTGTTGGAGTATAGAAGAGTGAGAGGGGACCTTACTGAAACACATTTAAGATTCTTTGGAGAATTGAAAAGGTAGCTGCAGAAAAGTTATTTCTACTTCTGGGTGAGTCCCGGAGTGGGGCGTAGCCTCAGATTAAGAGGTCGCACATTTGAGACAGAGATGAGGAGGAATTTCTTCTCTCCTTTTGTACTGACTGGGCGATAGTACAACATATTCTCAGTACTGGGAGAAAGTCCTCATTCCTGATGAAGGGTGCATGCCTGAAACGTCGATTCTCCTGCTCCTCGGATGCTGCCTGACCAGCTGTGCTTTTCCAGCACCACACTCTTCAACCACCATATTCTCAGTACCGACTCTCCAATAGTGCTGCACTCCCTCAGTACTGATGCTCTGACAGTATGAGGTTCCCACAATGCCTTTAAAAAAAAAATCAAGTGTGGGATGTGGGCATCATTTGTTTGGTCAGTATTTCCTACCCATCCCGAAGTACCCAGAGGACAGTTAAGAGTTAACCATTTTGCTGATGGTGTGGAGTATTGGAGATCTCCTTCCCAAAAGGACGTTTATGCACCAGCTGGATTTTTACGACAACTGACAATGGGCATCCGTTTTATAGTTCTAATCAAATGTGATGATTCTGGATAGGAGTGAGAGTAACAGTGTAGTTGTTATGGGGGACTTTAACTTTCTAAATATTGATTGGCAATACTATAGTTCAAGTACTTTAGATGGGTCCATTTTTATCCAATGTGTGCAGGAGGGTGTCCTGACACAGTATGTAGACAGGCCAACAAGAGGGGAGGCCACATTGGATTTGGTGCTGGGCAATGAACCCTGTCAGGTGTTAGATTTGGAGGTAGGAGAGCACTTTTGGTGATATGACCACAATTCGGTTATGCTTACTTTAGCAATGGAAAGGGATAGGTATATACCACAGGGAAAGAGGGATATCTGGGAGAAAGGTAATTATGGTGCAATTAGGCAAGATTTAGAATGCATAGGATAGGGAAGGAAACTGCACGATCGAAATGTGTAGCTTGTACAAGGGAAAATTACTGCGTCCTTGATAGGTATGTACCTCTCAGACAGGGAGGAAGTGGTCAATGAGGGAGCTGTGGTTTACTAAAGAAGTGGTTAGGCCGCACTTGGAATATTGCGTGCAGTCCTGGTCACCGCATTATAGGAAGGATGTGGAATCTTTGGAAAGGGTTCAGTAGAGATTTACCAGGATGTTGCCTGGTATGGAGAGAAGGTCTTATGAGGAAAGGCTGGGGAACTTGAGACTTTTCTCATTAGAGAGAAGGAGGTTGAGAGGTGACTTAATTGAGACATATAAGATAATCAGAGGGTTAGATCAGGTGGACAGTGAGAACCTTTTTCCTCGGATGGCGATGGGTAGCAAGAGGAGACATAGCTTTAAATTGAGGGATATGGGACAGATTGCTAGATATACGATAGATGTCAGAGGTAGTTTCTTTACTCAGAGAGTAGTAGGGGTGAGGACTGGCCTGCCTGCAATAGTAGTAGACTCGCCAACTTTAAGGGCATTTAAATGAGCATTGGATAAACATAGGGGATGGTAATGGAGTAGTGTAGGTTAGATGGGCTTCAGACTGGTTTCACAGGTCAGTGCAACATCGAGGGCCGAAGGGCCTGTACTGTGCTGTAATGTTTTATATTCTGTGGTTACATGGTTGCCATTAGATTAGCTTTCCACAGTCCAGACTTTTTATTGAATTCAGATTTAAGCACCTGCCAATATGAGATTCAAACTATGTCCCTACAACATTAGCCTCAGCATGACCCCCATTGACCCTTTCTGTTGACTGTTCGGGGGGGAGGAGGGGGCAAAGAAAATAAAGACCAGCAGTAGACCTGCTCTTCTGCTTTAATCAGATCATGGCTTATCAGGTCGTGACCTTAACTCTAAGTTTCTGTCTGTCCACCATGAGCCTTGAATCCCTTGTCAATCCATCTCCCCCTAAGTGGCCTGGCCTCCACTGCTTCAGGCTATGGAAGTGAATCCCATCCAAGAATAATCCTCTGAGTGAAGACGTTCCTCCTCATCTCCACATTGAAGAGAGAGCCTCCTGATTGTTAATGAGGAAAGGAGGGAACTGAAAATGAAAACTTAGGTGGCACTTCATAAGAAATATTAAGTTGGTAAATGTATGATTTTAGATCATGACTTGTCTGATTGACTTTCGTTATAACTGCTGCTACAAGTATGAACCTAACAGGCTACTTGTCCTCAGCACCATACTACATCAGAACCCTCTCTAGGGAGTGCTAGTCTTTCCCTAAAGCCATATAAAGCATAACATCTTGTCATTGTACATGGTTGACAGTGGTCCACAACCTGACCAATCTGGAAGGACTGCCCTAACTGATGAGTGACCAGATCCCTGAGTGAGCCCTGTGCAGCTCCCCACCTGACTTCACACTAATGCCCAGACTAGTTACACTGGACCTACAGGATGGACCATGGCCTACACCCTAGACTATAATGATATGGAATTCCTCACCCTGGCCATCCAAGCAGCCTGTGTCCAAGCGCCTGGAGTAAGATCTGATGATGTTCTGAAAGAATAATTGAAGGAACATCTTTGTATTGTCTTTCCTGAGCAAAGGTAACACCACAGGCCCAGAGTCGGCCAGGTGTGATGAGTGACTTGTGCACAGGGGCCAGACTTTATAATATTCTACGCTTTATTCTTTTTGCCTTCAAGTATATCCAGAAAGACCATAATGTGTGTTTTTTATGGTTTGATTTATTGTGGTCATGTGTACCTAAGTACAGTGAAAAGCTTTGTTTGCGAGCAGTACAGGCAGATCACAGCAAACAAGGATGTGCAGATCATAGGGGGCTTTGACAGAGTGAGACATACAAGCGTACACTGCACAGGACATGCGTGAAGCAGGATCAACATTAACAGATCAACATTATTTGAAGTTAGAGAGGTCCATTCATCAGTCTAATAGCAGCTGGGAAGAAGCTGTCCCTGAACCTGTTGGTGCGTGTGCTCAGCTTCTGTATCTTCTGCCTGATGGAAGAGGTTTGAAGAGAGGGTAGGAGGGGCCTTTGATGATGTTGCCAGCCTTTCTGCAGCAACATGAAGTGTAGAGGGAGTCCATGGAGATGGGTGGTTGGCTTCCGTGATGGTCTGGACTGTGCTCACAACTTGCTGTAGTTTCTTATGGTGCTGTGCCAGGCCATTATGCACTCACATAGAATGCTCTCTGTGGTACATCTGTAATAGGTTGTGAGGGTCCTTGTGGGCATGCTGAATTTCCTGAGCTACCTGAGGAAGGAGAGGCGTTGTTGTGCCTTCTTGACCATCACATCCATGTGGGAGGTCTGGGACAGATGGTTGGTTATCATCACTCCGAGGAACTTGACGCTGTCCACCTCCCCCTCCATTGAGTGGACAGACCTTTCTTCCTGAAGTCAATAATCAATTCTTTTGTTTTGCTGACATTGCGAGGTTGTTATCATTGTACCATGTGACCCAGGCCTTCTATCTCCTTTCTTAATCCAACTCATCGTTATTTGACATCCATCCTACCGCAGTGATGTCGTCATCAAACTTGTGATTGCATTCATTCGGAATTTAGCTACATGGTTGTGGGTGTACGGGGAGTACGGTAGGGGACTGAGGGCACATCCTTGGGGGGCTCCAGTGCTGAGGGTTATCATGGAGGAGCTGCTGTTGTCTATCTTCACTGATTGCGGTCTGTGGGTCAGGAAGCTGAGGACCCAGTTGGAGAGGGTGGAGCTGAGATCCAGGTCACGGAGTTTTGGGATCAGTCTGGAAGCAATAATGATGCTGAAGGTGGAGCTTTAGTCAATCAACAGGAGTCTGGCATAGGTGTCCTTGCTGTCCAGATGCTCCAGGGATGAATGCAGAGCGACGGATATGGTCTCCACGGTGGACCTGTTACATCAGTAGGCACATTGTAGGGGATTGAGGCAGGCTGGGAGCTTCTGGAAGCACTTAACAATTATGGACATCAGAGCCACTGGGCGATAGTCATTAAGGCACATTGCTTTCTTAGATACGGGGGTGATGGTGGTCTTCTTGAAGTGGGTGGGGACTTCAGCTTGTAGGAGGGACAGGTTAAAGATGTCCTCTGCCAGCCGGTCTGCACCGGATCTGAGTGCACAGACAGGAACACCGTCCAGCTTCTTCACTTTCCTTGGGGCGACCCTCAGGAAGACCGACCTGATGTCTACAGCGGTGATGGATGTAATAGATGTGACCAGGGCTGTTGGGGGAGGTGACACCGTGCTATTGGCACTCTGCTCAAACCCAGCATTAAAAGGATTGTTAAATAAACCTCTTCACAGAGAAATGTTTCTTTCAATTTTCTGAATATGAATGCGTGTGTCTGTCTGTGTGTGTGTCTGTGTGTGTCTGTGTGTGTGTGTGTGTGCGTGTGTGCGTGTGTGTCTGTGTGTGTCTGTGTGTGTGTGTGTCTGTGTGTGTGTGTGTGTCTGTGTGTGTGTC
>NC_057714.1:120713791-120734392 GCF_004010195.1 Chiloscyllium plagiosum | reverse complement strand
ATACCCTTCCTGCTTTTCCCCCATACCCTTCGATCCTTTCACCCTTAGAACTGTTTTTAATATCTTCTTGAAAATATTTTGACCTCAACCGTTTTCTGTGGTAGACAATTCCACAGGCACTCACCACTCTCTGGATGAAGAAATATCTCCTGATCTCAGCCCTAACAGACATACCTTATATCCTTTGACTGTGATCCCTGGTTCTGCAAACTTCAGTTACCGGGAACATCTTTCCGCTGTTTACCCCGTCTAGTCCCGTTAGAATTGTATAGGTTTCAATGAGATCGCCCTTCATTCCTCTAACATCTAGTATTTTCAATCCTAACCAATACAATCTCTCCCCACATGTCATCCTGCCATTCCCAGGAATCAGTCTGGGAAATCATCCTTACACTCCCTCAATAGCCAGAACATCGTTCCTCAGGTAAGGAGACCAAAACTGCAAACAAACTCCAAGTGTAGAGTTACCAAGGCCCTGTATGATTGTAGCAAGACTTTCCTGCTCCTGTGCTCGAATCCTTTCAATATGAAGGCCAAAATATTGTTTGACGTCTTCACTGCCTGCTGTACCTACATGCGTACTTTCAAGTGGCTGGTGTACAAGAACACCAAGATGTCATTGCACCTCCCCTTTCCCAATCTATCCCTCACATTTACCCACCTTACACTGCGCCTGCATTGAATGTAGCACCTTACCTGTCTTGTCCAAATCACATTGAAATTTCTTTGTATCCTCCTCACAGCATACCTCGCCACCCAGCTTTGAAAGCTTGGAGATATGACACTGCTGTGGGATACCCAGGGATGGTGATGGTGGTGTCTGGGCCATTTGTATATAATGTGATTCCAAGACTATGACTATGCCAGGCTGTTGCATGCTCTCCAAAGTTTGGCAGGAGACCCCCAGATGGCAGTAACCCTTTGCAGGTTCTGACAATTGTTTCTGCAATTGTCATTTCCTGTCCCTTGGCCAATGCAGAGTAGTTTGTCCCGTTTCATTTTTTTATTGAGTTTGATAGGACAGAGTGACTTCCAGGGTAATTTCAGAGGGGAGCTGAGAGTCAACCATACTGCTGTAGGTCTGGACTCACATGTGGGCCATAGGTGAGGGTAGCAGAGAGGACAATAGTGAACCAGGTGGAGTTTTCTCCAACAATTGACAATGGTTTCATGGGTCAGCACTGTATTCTTAGTTCCAAATTGGTTTTTCTTTACAAATTGTAATTTTTAAAAAAACCTGGCACCTGCCATGACAGGTTTTGAAACCCAGGTTCTCGATTAACAAGTGAGTGAAAATGCCACTAGGCCATCGCCTCCTCTTCAAATAGATCAGCTTTCTCAAGCATTGTTATAGAGTCATACAGCACAGAAACAGACCCTTCAGACCAGACATCACAATTTGACTGAGTCCAATTTGCCAGCATTTGGCCCATATTCTTCTATTCATATACCATCCAGATGCCTCTTAAGAATTGTACCTGCCTCCACCATCTCCTCTGGCAGCTCATAACATTCATGCGCTAACACTCTACATGAAAAAGTTACCCTTCAGGTCCTTTTTAAATCTTTCTCCTCTCACTTTTGCTCACAAAGACAAAGAGAATTCAAAATTGTTTTTCTGGCCATCATAGAACGTAGAACATAGAACATCAGCCCTCGATGTTGTACTGACCTTTTTTCCTACTCTAAGATCAGACTAACCGACATACCCTTCGTTGGATTAACTTCCACCTGCCTATCCAAGGGTCCCTTAAATGTCCCTAATGTCTCTGACTCTACTCCCACCACTGGCAATGCATTCCCCGCACTCACCACTCTCTGCGTAAAGAACCTACCTCTGACATCTCCCTGAAACTTTCCTCCGATCACCTGAAAATAATGCCCCCTTGTGATAGCCATTTCCACCCTGGGAAAAAGTCTCTGGCTAACCACTCTATTTATGCCTCTCATCATTTTGTAAACTTCTTTCAAGTCACCTCTCATCCTTCTTTGCTCCAACGAGAAAAGCCCTAGCTCCCTCAACCTCTCTTCATAAGACATGCCCTCCAGTCCAGGTAAATCTCCTCTGCACCCTCTCTAAAATTTCCACATCCTTCCTAAAATTAGGCAACCAGAACTGAACACAATAGATGAAGGTACGGATGAAGGTGATAGGTCAGAGAGGAAGGTGGAGTGGATAGGTGGGAAGGGAGATGGTCAGGTAGGATAGGTCATGAGGGCGGTGCTGAGTTGGAAGATTAGAACTGGGATAAGGTGGGGGCAAGGGGAAATGGGGAAACTGGTGAAATCCACATTGATCCCGTGTGGTTGGAAGGTCCCTAGGCAGAAGATGAGGCGTTCTTCCTCCAAGCATCAGATGGTAAGGGGTTGGCGATGGAGAAGGCCCAGGACCTGCATGTCCTTGGCAGGGTGGGAGAGGGAGTTAAAATGTTCAGCCACAGGGCGGTGGGCTTGTTCAGTGCGGGTGTCCAAAAGATGTTCACTTGGCCCACAGGCCGCATTCCTGATGAACGGCTTATGCCCGAAACATCGATTCTCCTGCTCCTAGCATGCTGCCTGATCTGCTGTGCTTTTCCAGCAACACACTCTTCAACTCTGATCTCCAGCATCTGCAGTCCTCACTTTCTCTATAGAGCTGCAGCATAACCTCGCAGATCTTAAACTCAATCCTCCTGCTAATGAAATCCAACACACCATATGCCTTCTTAATAACCCTATCAACTTGGGTGGCAACTTTGAGGAATCTATTGGCGTAGACCCCAAGATCCCCCTGTTCCTCCACACTGCCAAAACACTGCCTTTAATCCCATATTCTGTATTCAAATTCGACCTTCTAAAATGTAGACCACATCCACTGATCTACCTTCATCAATGTGTTTTGTCACATCCTCAAACAATTCAATACGGTTTGTGAGGTATGACCTATCCCTTTAAAGCCATGCTGACTATCTCTAATCGAACTGTGGTTTTCCAAGTAATCATAAATCCTGTCTCTCAGAATCCTCTCCAATAATTTGCCCACCACTAATATAAGACTGACTGGTCTGTAATTCCCAGGATTATCCCTATTCCCTTTCTTGTACAAAGGAATAACATTTGCCACCCTCCAGCCATCATCCAGTGGACAGTGGGGACACAAAGATCATCACCAAAGGCACAGCAATCTCTTCCCTCACTTCCTGTCGTGACCTTGGATATATCCCATCTGACCCAAGGAACTTATCTGACCTCATGTTTTTCAAAATCTTCAGCACATCCTCCTTCTTAACATCAACCTGTTTGAGCGTATCAGCCTGTTTCATGCTGTCCTCACAATCGATAAGATCCCTCTTACTAGTGAATACTGAAGCAAAGTATTCATTAAGGTCCTCCCCTATCTCCTCCAACTCCAGGCACACATTTCCTCCAGTATCCCTGATCATCCCTACCCGCTCTCTGGCCATCCTCACATAAGTGTAGAATGCCTTGGGGTTTTCCCTAATCCTACCCACTAAAGCTTTCGCATGCCCCCTTCTATCTCCTAAGTCCATTCTTCAGTTCCTTCCTGGCTACCTTGTAACCCTCTAGAGCCTGGGTGATTCTTGCCTCATCAACCTTAAGTAAGCTTCCTTCCTCCACTTGACTAGATGTTCCACATCCCTTGTCATCCAAGGTTCCTTCACCCTACCATCCCTTCCTTGCCTCAGTAGGGCAAACCTGTCCAGCTCTCGTAGTAGGGCTCCCTAAACAAATTCCACATTTCTGTTGTGCATTTCCGTGAGAACATCTGTTCCCAATTTAGCCATCCCAGTTCCGGCCTAATAGCATTGTAATTCCCCCTCCCCCAATTAAATAATTTCCCATACCGTCGCTCCTATCCCTCTCCATGACTGTAGTAAAGGTCAGGGAGTTGTGATCACTTTTAACTAAAATGCTCTTCCACCAAGTGATCTGACACCTGACCTGGTTCGTTGCCAAGCACCAAATCCAATATGGCCTCCCCTCTAGTCCGCCTATCTACATATTGAGTCAGGAATCCTTCCTGAACACCTGACAAAAACTGCTCAATCCAAACTATTTGGACAAAGGAGGTTCCAACCAATATTAGGGAAGTTAAAGTCACCCATGACAACAAAGCTGTTACCTCCACACCTTTCCAAAATCTGCCTCACAATCTGCTCCTCTGTGTCTCTGTTGCTATTGGGGAGGCCTGTAGAAAATGCCCAATAAAGTGACTGTTCCTTTCCTGTCTCTGACTTCCACCCAGACTGACTCTTTAGAGAAACCCTCCTTGCCGTTCTCCCTTCCTGCAGCTGTGATACTATCCCTGATGAGCAATGCCCCTCCCCCACCTCTTTTACCTCCCCCTGCCCCCCCCCTTTTCCTTTTGAAACATCTAAACCCTAGAACATCCAACATCCATTCCTGCCCCTGTGATACCCAAGTATCCGTCGTGGCCAAAACATCATAGTTCGAAATACTGATCCATGCTCTGAGTTCGTCACCTTTATTTCTGATACTTCTTGCGTTAAAATAAACACACTTCAACCCATCACACTGACTGCACCTTTGCCCTATCAAGTGCCTATCCCTCCTCACAGACTCCCTGCATGCTGTGCCTGACTGTTCACTAACTGCCCATCCTCCGATCCACAGCTCCGGTTCCCATCCCCCTACCAATCTAGTTCAAACCTTTTCGGAGACCTCTAACAAATCTTCCACCCGGGATACTGGTGTCCCTCCAGTTCAGGTGCAACCCATCCTTCTTGCACAGGTCCCACCTTCCCCAGAAGGTATTCCAATGATCCAAATAGCTGAGACCCTCCCTCATACACCAGCCCTGCAGCCACGTGGTCATCTGTTCTTATATCTTGGACCACCAGTTGATCTTCAAACTCCCAAGCCACTGGCCTTAGCTTAGCCTTATAAATCCCATCATACGTGGTGGGACTGGTTGTCTCCCATGTAGCATCTCTGTGTACACTTCAGCCTTTCTCCAGCTTTGTAGGTCTTATTGTTTGGCATCTTTTTAATTTCCCGATCCATGTGGGTATCCGTTCCTGATGGCATTCCTGGTTTGTTCTATATTTCTTAACCATTGCACCATCTCCTGTGTCTTTCTTTTCCTTTTTGTTTGGAGAAAATGAGGACTGCGGGTGCTGGAGGGTCAGAGTCAAAAAGTATGGTGCTGGAAAAGCACAGCAGGTCAGGCAGCATCCGAGGAGCAGGAGGGTCGATGTTTCGAGCATAAGCTCTTCATCAATGTTCGTCAAGCTTTGGAGATGTCGGTGCTGGACTGGGGTGTACAAAGTTACAAATCACACAACACCAGGTTAGAGTCCAACAGGTTTAATTGGAAACACTAGCTTTCAGAGCGCTGCTCCCTCACACAACCACCTGATGAAGGAGCAGCGCTCCGAAAGCTAGTGTTTCCAATTAAACCTGTTGGACTATAACCTGGTGTTGTGTGATTTTTAACTTCATCAAAGTTTGCCCTCTTCCAATGTTTGGTGATCTTTGTAGGAATGCATTTGCTCGCAGGCCCTCTGTCTGAGTTTACACGGCACATTCTTGCCTTCCTTCTTTCTACCTTGTGCTCAGTCCTTGGGGTCTAACCTCCTGTCCCTTATTCTTACATTCATCCAGTTTTTATATTCTCCTCGGCACCTCCTTGTTCTATTTATAAATAGTCACAGTTCTTCATTGACTCGTCCCTTCTGGGAAAATCTTTGACTTTTGTACCCACTTTTGGAAGTTGCCACAGAGGGCTGTGGAGGCCGGGTCATTGAGTATGTTTAAGACTGAGCTAGATAGGTTCCTGAGGGGATCAATGGTTATGGGGGAGAAAGCAGAGAATGGGGTTGAGAAACTTATCAGCCATGATTGAATGGTGGAGCAGATTCGATGGGCTGAATGGCCTAATTTCTGCTCCTATGTCTTATGGCCTTGTCCTTTAGGACTAATAGTGATAATTGGAACTGGCTTATCTTTCATTAGACAAACTGTCAATTGTGGCAGATTGATTCTTGTATATGTACAAGACTTGGGTATGAGAGGCACTTGTCTCCTTATTATTTCTTGTAACTCCTTTGGAATCTGCAAACTTGTTATCAATGTGAAGCAACCTTGAAGAGTGTACTCAAATAGTTGGATTTCCATGTGAACAATCATTAGTTTTGCATGTTCACCAATAAACTTCTCTGACCCTCTCCTTTCTTCCAGTCCCTCTCTCTCATTACAAAACTAAATCTTCCTAATTGAAGCTGATTTCCTTAGATTATACATTAGTTCTTTCGGAAATTTTGACTTTAATGAAAGCCTTGCTGTCTGTGTGCAGTGCACTCAAACGTTCTGAAAAATAAAGCTAATTGTAGACCACCCTAAGCTAGAGATCAATTACTTGTTCCTAATGGAACTTTAAGATTCCCACCAAAAATTAATTGGTATGAAATCTTATCTTCCAATGACCTTCAACAAATTCTTAAATGAACCAACCCACCTTGTGCAGGGATCAATTTACAGTTGAGCTGATCTGCCAAACTTCTATGACCTATTTTGTCTATTACTGCATGGTGTCTTTCACATAGCCATTGCTAAAAGGGCTTTCTGCTGCTGTTGTCATATCAACATCATGGGTTCAATCCCCACATTGGCTAAGCTTACCATGAAGGACGCTCCTACTCAACCTGTCCACTCACCTCAGGTTGCACCACCACCATTCGTCTCTCTGTAATGAGGGGGCTTAGACTGTGGTGATTTTACCTTATCTACAATTATTTTCTTATTTTTAACCGTGTATTATTGCTGACTGACAATGTCTGGTTGCATATAAAATGTAAAATTATTATCTTTTCTTTAACCGGTGCCTTCAAACCCTTAGCCACGACCTCATGAAAATATTTTGTAAAAGGGAGACTTACTAAAGGCCATTACAATGTCCTTTGATATTTTTTGACAAATCTCACATCTATCACTTGTCTCTGTTATGAGCTTATCATACTCCCCATCCCTTATTGCTAAACCTATTGTAGGACAGATGGACAAATTGCCTGCGCAGCACAAACAGATCTCATTGAAACATATCAGATTCTAAAGGGGCTTGACGGGGTAAATACTGAGAGGATTATCCCCCTCATGGGAGAGTCTAGGACCAGAGGGTATAGTCTCAGAATAAAAGGGGTGCCAATTTTAAGACTGAAAAGAGCAGGAATTGCTTTTCTTAGAGTGTTGAGAGTCTTTGGAACTCAAAGAGGGCTATGGAGGCAGAGTCCTTATGTATCTTTAAGAATGAGATAGCTAATTCCTTGACCAATTGGGGAATCATGGGATACAGGAAAGGGCAGGAATGTTGGATCAGCCATGATCCTATTGAATGGTGGAGCAGGCACAAGGGGCTGAATGGCCTACTGCTGTTCCTATTTCTTATGGTCTTTGGAAGGACTCTGGCTGCGGAGGAAACGCGGCAAAGGTTAGCGAAGACTGATTCATAGGACGACAGCACTGCTGTATGAGGAGAGGGTGAAACAGTTAGGATTATGTTTGCTGGAGTTCAGAGGAATGAGGTGGGAATCTCATAGAAATCGATAAAATTCTAACAGGATGACACAAGGTCAATGCAGGGAAGGATGTCCCCATGTCCAGAGCCAGCGGTCACGATCTAGTGATTTGGAGTGTCCCATTTAGGACTGAGATGAGGAAGTATTTCTTTCCCCAGGGAGTGGTGAGTCTGTGGAATTCACTGTCACAGAAAGCAGCCGAGGCCAAAACGTGGTGGGATTTCAAGAAAGATTTGGATTTGGAATTTGGGGCTAAAGAGATAAAAAGATATGGGGAGAAAGCAGGGACAGGCAATTGAGCTGGATGGGCAGCCATGCTCAGATTGAAAGATAGAGCAAGTTCAAAGGGCTGAATGGCCTATTCCTGCTCCTCTTGCCTATGTTTCTATAGAAACCCAGCAGGTCTGACAGCACCTGGAGAGAGAAACTGAGTCAATGTTTCAGGTGAAATGACGAAGGAGCAGTGCTCCAAAAACCTTTCAGTTCCTGATTTACAGCTATATCCTGGATGTTACTTGTACCCTTTATAGTGAAGACCAACGCAAAATATCTGATCGATTCATGGCTCCAGCACTGGATCTGTGCTCGGCGTCCACTCACCCTTCACTTTCCCTCCACTGCCACCTCTCACTGTCTCTCCTCACTGTTTCTTCTACTCCATCGTACCCTCCAAAAACCTCACACCCACTCCATTCCATGTGGCATTTCGAATCACAATGAAGAGCATTTGACGAGAGGAAATAAAGGAATAGAAGAAGGCCATTCAGCCTCTACTGCCTATTCTGGCATCAAGGTTCAGCTGCATCCTAGCACTAATGGGCAGCACGGTGGCACAGTGGTTAGCACTGCTGCCTCACAGCGCCAGAGACCCGGGTTCAATTCCTGCCTCAAGCGACTGACTGTATGGAGTTTGCATGTTCTCCCCATGTCTGCGTGGGTTTCCTCCGGGTGCTCCGGTTTCCTCCCACAGTCCAAACATGTGCAGGTCAGGTCAATTAGCCATGCTAAATTGCCTGCAGTGTTAGGGGCAGGGGTAAATGTAGGAGAATAGGTCTGGGTGAGTTGCGCTTTGGCAGGTCGGTGTGGACTTGTTGGGCCGAAGGGCCTGTTTCCACACTGTAGGGGATCTAATCTAAAACAAACAAAAGAAAAATCACGCAGGCTGAGGTGGCTAGGAAGGTCTCTCCTTCTCAATCTCTGCCCTCAACCGTGGTCTGGTAACTCTCAGGTTAAACCACTGCTAATCATAAATGAGAAGTAGACAGGCAGGAGGCTGGGAGAACGCAGCAAGCCAGGCAGCGTCAGGAGGGACAGAAGTCAATGTTTCGGATGTAACCTCTCCACCTCCTGACGCTGCCTGGCTTGCTGTGTTCTTACCAGCCTCCTGTCAGTCTAGTTTGGATTCCAGCGTCTGCAGTTTTTTTTGTCTCTAATCATGAATGAGAGAGCAGCCGTATGGTGTGGTAGGGCTACGGTGAGTGCACTTTTACCTTTACGTGGAAAAGCAGTTTCTCAACCTCTCCCCTGGATGGCCTTGCTTTCATTTTAATATAGTGTGCCATTGTCCTAGGTTGCCTCACGAGTGGAAATATTTATCGGGACCCAATCGATTCCTTTCAGAATCCCCACTACCGACACTCAGTATATCTCGACAGGATGCACTGCAGAAACTCACCAAGGCTCCTTAGACAGCACCTTCCACATAGACAGCACCTCCTGTCCTTCCGTCTGGAAGGGCAGGGGCAGCAGATCCACGGGCATATCATACCACTCACTATCCTAACTTTGAAATAGGTCACTGCTCTTTCAGCGTAAATCTCTCCCCAAAATCTTTACTCTTGTGTTTGACAGAGACACTGTAGAGGTAGTCTTACTCTCTATCTAACTCCGTGCGGTATCTGCCCTGGAGTGTTTGATGAGTGACAATGGAGAGGAAGCTTTCTTTCTGTAACTAATCCTGTGCTGTCTCTGTCCTGGGAATGTGTGATAGGGACAGTGTAGGAAGAGCTCTGATCTTTGCTCAGAAGAGTAGGGGAGCTTTCCTCTGTATCTAGCCCCACGCCGTGGGGTGGGTTAGATCTGAAGGATGCTGACACTGAAAGGATCAAACCACTAAACACTCCCGCTCAGAGCTGATTTGGATCTGAAAACATTCTGAAAATGAACGAGAGCCCTTTTGCAATACGTGCTGCTGGATTTCCCTCAGGTCTCAGCACCCCTCCCCCACAACCGTTCAGGCCTGGAGTACAATGTCATTTTCATGGGCTCCCGAATATCTTCTTGATTGTTTGAGCAGAGTGTAGACAGCACTGACAAACTGAGTCTCTGGAGAGGTTGTGAATGGGTTTGGTGGCTCAGCCCTGAACTGTGGTCAGTCCTGCATGGAAAGGCAGAGAACTGCTCAACTTACAAACTATTTAAAGGTCAGATCGGGACAAGCTCCCCATATAAACAGCGGATGCACAGGTGGAGAACAAGAGAGCTGTTGTTGTACATCTCACACGCACACACACACACTGTGGTGCTGGGGGAATATAACCTATTTGCATTTTAATTAGAAATAAAGGGTTTAGGACGAATCTTCACCAGCAGCAACCCCCCCCCCCCCCCCCCTCACTCCCCACGTCCCAATCCCAGTCTGTCTCTGCCAGTGGAGATCAGTTCATGCACAGTCCCTTGCTACCTGTTTATCTCCCTCTTGTCCTTTACATGAATCAATACAGAAATCTGGGACCCAGACATTGAGCTGTTGCTGAATCAGCTGCTTGTGTTTTCACATTGAACTCCATCAGTCGGAAGAAATACTCACACTCACTCTCACACCTACACCTACTCACCAATGCTTGCTACACCCTTACTCATACAATTTGACCCACGCACACACTCACATTCACACACCATCGCTTACACAGACACGACCTCTCTTCCTCAGCACACACACTCACATTCACACTCACTCACTTCTACATGAACTCTGACCCGTTCGCACTCATTATTCACATAAACTCATTTTCATTCACACTCAGGCTGAAGTACACTCTTGCACTCACTACACACACTCACCTTCTCACACATACAGTCACCATGTGACGGTGTTGGTGTTGGACTGGGGTGGACAAAGTCAGAATAGTCCAGCAGGTCTATTTGAAATCACAAGCTTTCGGAGCGCTGCTCCTTTGTCTGTCCTCTATTCTCCATTACTTATTCCTCAGACTCATTTTTTTACAACTAACAATCACTTTGTTAAAGACAAAAATCACACAACACCAGGTTATAGTCCAACAGGTTTAATTGGAAGCACTAGATTTCGGAGCGACGCTCCTTCATCAGGTGGTTGTGGAGGACACGATTGTAAGACACAGAATTTATATCCCCAAATCATTTGTTAAAGACAAAATACTGCAGATGCTGGAAATCAGAAAGAGAGAATTCTGGAAAAGCTCAGCAGGTCTGGCAGCAAACTGTGAAGAAAGAAATAGAATTAACATTTCGACTCTGAATCATAGAACATTTCCTAAATTTGCATCGATTCTTGGAGTTTATTGAACCAAAGAGCTTTTGCAAAGATCTCAGTCCCTTTGTACTGGACCCCCATGCTGAGGCACTTTGGATAGGCTATTAGTGTTGTATCTCCACCCCTGTCACACATGGACGGAGTGTCCGATAATGACCACTCTGTGTTAGAAGCCTGGCAGAGTCACTTTCAGGACAATGGCTTATAGCTTTCAGGGAAGACTCGAGAAACTGGGGTTCTTTTGAGCAGTGAAGATTAAGAAGAGTTTTGGGAGAGGTTTTCAACATCATAAGGATTTTGGTTATCCAAGACCATAAGAAATAAGAGCAAGAGTAGACCATACAGTTTACTCTTGAGCTTCCTCCACCATTTAATGGGATTATCACAAATCACGATCTTCACGGTCCCCAAGATCCCCATTGTTTTTATTTCTTTCACAGGATACCAGCGTTGTTGGCAAACCCAGCAATTACTAGCCATCTCTAACTGGCCTTGAACTGAGTGGCTCAGTTAAGAGTCAATCACGTAACTGTGGATCTGCAGTCACATGTAGACCAGACTTTGTAAGGGCAGCACATTTCCTTCTGTAAAGCACGATTAGCTTTCAGTTCCAGATTTATTCATTTAAATTCCACCAGCTGTGATGGTGAGATCTGTACCTATCAATCTGATCCTCATGGGTTACTAGTCCAGTGACATTACCTCTACACTACCATAGCACAGAATTCACTCAGCATCTAAAAATCCATCAATCTCAACTTTGAATATACTCAACAACGAAGCATCGTAGTCCCATGGGATATAAAACTCCAAATGTCCATGTGCAAATGAAGTAATTTCTCCTATCCCAATCGTAAATAATTTACTCTGTAGTAGAGAAAGTAGTAAAACTCTGAAAACAACAAATGCTGGAGATCACAGAGGGTCAGACAGCATCCATACAGAGAGAGCAAACTCACGTTTCAAGTCTAGATAACTCTTCATCAGAAGTAGCAGACTACTTGCACTGGTCGATGAGTAGAGGGAATAATAACAGAAACATAGGGTATAGTTACAGTATTACAAACGGCAATTCAAATCCTGCTGGTCCTCTGCAGGAGCAATTCACCTGCTGGCACGTCTCCATATTCTCCCATTAACCAGCACACACTTCTTTTTCAAATGCTAATCAATCTCTGCCCTGGATGCCTCAATTGAAGCCACTGCCACAACATTCTCAGGCAGCACATTCTAAATTTTAACCACTTGCTGAGTAAAGATTTCTGCTCATTGTTTCTTCTGTCTCAAATCGGTGCTTTTTTTATTCTTGATCCTTCCAAAAAAATGGGAACAGACTCTCCCTCTGAATGCTACATGGTTGTGATTAATTCCAGCCTCGGGCGACTGTCTGTGTGGAGTTTGCACATTGTCCCTGTTTGAGTGGGTTTCCTCCCACAGTCCAAAGATGTGCAGGTCAGGTGGATTGGCCACGCTAAATTGCCCGTAGTGTTAGGTGCATTAGTCAGAGGGAAATGGGTCTGGGTGGGTTACTCTTCGGAGGACTGGTTGGGCCGAAGGGCCTGTTTCCACACTGTAGGGAATCTACAGATCTACAGATCTTCCTTCCCTAAAGGACATTAGTGAACCAGGTGGGTTTCCCGACAATCACCAGTAATTCCATGGTCAGTGTTAGATTCTTAATTCCAGATTTTTATTGAACTAAAATTTCACCATTTGGTCATAGTGAGATTCGAACCTCAGGTCCCCAGAACATTACCAGGGTCTCTGGAATAATAGGAGAAAGTGAGCACTGCAGATGCTGGAGATCAGAGTCCAGAGTGTGGTGCTGGAAAAGCACAGCCGGTCAGGCAGCATCCGAGGAGCAGGAAAACCGACATTTCGGGAATAAGCCATTCATTCCTGATGAAGGGCTTACACCAGAAACGTTGATTCTCCTGCTCCTCGGATGCTGCCTGGCGTGCTGTGCTTTTCCAGCACCACACCCTCGACTCTGGACTAATAGTTTAGCTCCCCGGATGCTGCCTGAACTGCTGTGCTCTTCCAGCACCATTGATCCAGAATAATAGTTTAGCCATCCATCCACTAACTCATCACCTCCCCATAGTAGGTAAAAAAGAAATGGAAGATGAAATAAGGTTTTGCTTCTGGCTTCATTATAGAGGACACAAAGAAGTTCTAGTAAAAACTGTAAAGATGGACAGGAGAGAGGAACTTAACAAAGCTCCAGTCTTGGAGGATGTGGTACTAAGCTAACCTATGGAGCTATAGGCTGACAAGTCCCTAGTTCCAGATGGATTTCATCCAAGGCCTTCATAGACATTGCCAATGACGTGGTGTATGCGCTGGGTTTAATTTTCCAAAATTCTGTAGGTTCAAGAAAGGTTTGATCAGATTGACAAGTAGCAAATATAACCCTTTATTTTATTCAAGAAGGACGTGAATCAGAAAACAATGAACTATAGGCCACTGGATGGCACATTGACTCAGTGGTTAGCACAGCTGCCTCACAGTGTCAGGGGTGCAGGTTCAATTCCCGCCTCAGGCGACTGACTGTGTGGAGTTTGCACGTTCTCCCCTTGTCTGCGTGGGTTTCCTCCGGGTGCTCCGGTTTCCTCCAACAGACCAATGAGGTGGATTTGCCGTGTTAAATTGTCCCATAGTGTCCAGGGATGTGCAGGCTAGGTGGATTAACCATGGGAAAGAATAGGTTGCCCTTTGGAGATTTGGTGTGGACTTGATGGGCTAAATGGCCTACTTCCACACTGTAGGGAATCTGTGAGTCAGCTTGACACTTATCATGTGCAAAGTGTGAAAACTGATCATTGAAGAGATTATAGCTGTACACGAGACAAACTCAAATTAATCTGGGAGCATTAACATGGCTTCAGCAAAGAGGAAATCATGTTTAGCAAGGCATTAGAGTTCTTTAATGGAGGAACGTCTGCTGGGCCTAAAAAAGTGGCTGCAGATGTGCTACAGTTGAAGGAATTTGGTCACTTTGAGTTTGATTTGTTGCTGTCACACGAACCAAAATACAGTGAAAAGTGTTGTTTTGCACGCTATAGAGGCACTGCACTAAGGGCTCATGAAAATAAAAGCTCATGGGATAGACGTGATGTATTAGCATAGATTGAAGTTTGGATGTCTGTCCGAAAACAGAGAGTTTAAACAAAGGTATCTTTGTCTGTTTAGCTGGATGTGATGCGTGGAGTCCCAATGGTGTCTGAGCTAGGCCTCAACGTCTTAGTTTACATCGTAGGTGAGGCATGGTGGCTAAATTCCCAGACATTACAAAGGTAGATAGGAAAGTTGATTGTGATGAAGACACAAAGAGGTTGCAGGGAGTTCTTGATCAGTGAGAGAGTGGGCACATACCTGGCAGCAGGAGTATAATGTGGGAAAATGTGAAATCCTTCACTTTAGAAGGAAGAATGGAAAAAAAACAGTATATTATTTCTACAGAGAACATCTGCAGAATGCTGAGGCGCAGAGGGATTTAAGTATTCACAAAAAGTTGGCATGCAGCTCCAATACATAATCCAGAAGACTAATGGGGATGCTATCCTTTATGTTTCAGTAATGACGTGGAGGTGCTGGTGTTGGACTGGAATGGACAAAGTCAGAAGTCACATGACACCGGGTTATAGTCCAACAGGTTTATTTGAAATCACAAGCTTTCGGAGCGCTGCTCCTTCATCAGGTGAAGTTCTCAAAAAAGCTCCAAAACCTTGTGATTTCAAATAAACCATATGTTGGTTTCAAATATGTTGGACCATATCTTGGTGCTGTGCAACTTCTGGCCATGTTTCAGTAAGGCAGGGCACTGCTGAAACCACATCTTGAATACTGAATGCAGTTTTGCTCTCCTTATTTAAGGAGGGATGTAAATGCACTTGAAGCAATTCAGAGGAGGTTTTCCTAGATTGATATCTGGAATGATGGATTTTTTTTTAATGAGGATAGATTGGAGAATATGGACTTGCTTGCGCTAGGGGGTTAGAAAACTCAGGGTGACTTGATTGAAGTTTCATAAATTAAGGAGTTATCCACTTAAACCAAGCACGAGGCAAGAAATTCACACAGAGGGTCACAGAGTCATGGGATTGTATACTCTTCAGTCTAACTCCACCATGCAGACCAGATATTCTAAATTAATCTAGTCCTATTTGCCTGCACTTGGCCCATATTGCTGTAAATCCTGCCCATTCATGCGCCCATCAACATATCTTTAAAATGTTGTAATTATACCAGCCTCCACCACTTCCTCTGACAGCTCACTCCATATACGCACCACCCTCTGCGTGAAAAAGTTGCCCCTTAAGCCCCTTTTAAATCTTTCCCCTCTCACCTTAAACCTATGCCCTCTAAGTTTGGACTCTCCTACCCTGGGAAAAAGCCCTTGGCTATTTACCCTATCCATAAATCTCGTGATTTCATAAACCTCTCTAAGGTCACCCCTCAGCCTCGGACGCTCCAGGGAAAACAGCCCCAGCCTGTTCAGCTCAAATCCTGTAATCTCAGCAATCTGCTTGTAAATCATTTCTGCACCCTTTCAAGTTCAACAACATCTTCCACAGAGCATAGAACATTACAACGCAGTAGAGATCCTTCGGCCCACGATGTTTCCTCAAGCAGGGAGACCAGAATTGAATGCAGTATTCAAAAGCCTAACCAAAGTCCTGTACAACCACAACACAACCTCCCAACTCCCAGACTCAATGCACTGACTAATAAAGGCAAGTATACGAAATACCTTCTTCACCACCATGTCCACCTGGGACTCCATTGGAATTCTCTTCTTGAAAAGACATTGAAAACAGAGTCTTTGATTAATTTTGAGACAGAAGTGGATACAATGGTGATAGATTATGGATTTGAAATTACAATCAGAACAGCCATGATCTTATTAGATACTGGAGCAGGTCTACAGTTCCTTGTTTGTATCCTCATGTCTGTAAGCTTCTGAATCGTGTTGACAACATGGATGTGGAAAGGATGTTTCCACTTGTGGCTGAGTCCAGAGCTCGTTCGCAATGTTTAAAATTGTGGGAATTCCCTCTTATGACAGAGATGTAGAGTTTTGTGATGTTGGAACTGTCCCCCTCAAAAAAGCAGTAGGAGCAGGGTTAGTAAATAGAGTCATAGAGTCAGAGTCATAGGGATGTACAGCACGGAAACAGACCCTTCGGTCCAACCCATCCATGCCGACCAGATATCCCAACCCAATCTAGTCCCATTTGCCAGCATTTGTCAGTCTGGGTGAAAGTTAAATCCCTGTTCAGCTTACGGTCCCAGGATAGGCTTCTGACGTTTCTCAAAGAGCATCACAGGAGTCGGGAGAGCTGCTCCAAGAACATGACATCCCCCCCCCCCCAGCCAACCACAGGATCCTGTTTCCCTTTGTTGCTTTTGAATTCCAGGTCTCCCTTGCTGCTAGCCTCTTCCACTGCCGGAATTATGAATAAAATGGAAATTGCTAGAGAAACTCAGCAGGTCAAATGTTTTGATGGTGGAAATAAACAGATTCTTGTTAGGCAGGGGAAATCGAAGTTTATTTGGGACAGATGGGAATGTGGAATTCAAATCAAAACTGATCAGCCGCAATCGTATTGTGTGTTGGAGCATGCACAACGGGCCGAATGGCCTACCCAGCTCCTATTTCATAGGTTCTTCAAAATCTGTAAGCAGTGGCTAGGGAGCCCCGCTTTGATCTGACCGTTAAACTTCACAAGATGGCCAGCACATATATGATATGATCCTATGTCCTGGTAAATTGAAATGCATGATGGGTGGACACACTGAAACATCTCAGGATGTGGGGCATTAACAGTTAGATTGTGATGACCTAGCTTCGATTGATTTGAGCTTTACAAACTATGGGGCAAGCTGATCAATGATAAAGGAATTTAAAGGGATAGACAATGGAGAAACTGGCCTGACATCTTCCATTCTTCAGAAGGTCAGAAACCAGGCACACCCTGAACAACCTGGCATTGCAACCTCTTGGAAATCCCAGTTCACCGATTACACAGCAAGTTGAAATTTCTGATACCTTCTTCAAATGTCATCAAAGCTGAACCTTCCCAGGAATCTGTTACATGTCAATTTTGGTGAATTTCATGGAAACGTTCTGTCTGCAAGCCCTGATGAATCTTCTTACGTAATCTTCCCAAACTCAACTCATTAATGATGGCCCCAGTGAGCACCATTCATCAGAAGCTCCCTCCCACCACCGGTGGAAATATTGGCCGTTGCCAAGACCTCCTGGCACCAGCGCCATCTTTGAAGCTCATGTGTGCGCCTGGCCAAGCACTGCCAGTCCAAAGTGGTCCTTGACAGCTCCTGTCAATTGCTCCAGACTGTCAGACAAAGGGCATGGACCTAGAGTTCCTGGCGGAAAGAGCATGGAGCCTACCTGGAGATGTTGATGACTGGGATCCAAAGTGAAGGAGGAGCAAGCCGCAAGCTGGGGTCCCCGTGCTGCCACTCTGATTGCCATGTCAGGAATTACCGCTGTCTAGTTTCTATCAGTGGGTCAGAGAAGGGAAAACTATATCAATGAGGTGAGGTTAGCTAATAACAAAATGTTTATATCTGTGAATATATCCAAATAGACCTTTTGCCACTCACTCACATTTGTTACTTAACACGAAGCTTATTTTTTGTTCTCAATCACAGAAGTCTCATTACTGCCAATCTAACATCATTCTCACTTTTCTCATCAATGCCCATATCACCCACTCAGCTCTGTATTAGAGGCACCCGGGATAGTTACTCAAAAAGAGTTAGAAGAATTAACCCTGTTGTAATTTCTAGCTAACTATAAACTGGACCAGTCATTCACTAACACTAAAGATGACTGTGCCCCCGTACACCCTGCCACGCACCCTCTCTGACATCCCATCACCCTCTCTCTTGTACCTTGTCGAAGAGGTTTTGGAAATCTGTAGACTGTGTTGCCTACCTGGGGTATGGTAGCTAGTGCCATACAAAGAAATTGGCTTCTCACCAGAGATTGCATCCAATGCTATCCGTACAGTTTGCTGGGTTGCACCTAGTGGGATGGATCCTGCATTGGATGTCATTGTACCAAGTCAAGAGGCAATGTTTTGTCTGATCCGGGTCACAAATAGGGAGTCTGGGCCAGATTTTGTAGATTTGGAACATTATTTCCTCTGATGGAGGAATCTAGAAAAAGGAGCTACAAGTTTTAACTTCGAACATATCACCGAGTCACATAAGGAAATGTTAAGCAAATGGAGCATAGAACAGTACAGCATAGGAGTTGAATTGGATTAGAGTCATAGAACATAGAACATAGAACATAGAAATCAAGTCACCCCTAAACCTTCTTTTCTCTAATGAGAACAGCCCCAAGTGTCTCAGTCTTTTCTCATACGATCTTCCTTCCATACCAGGCAACATCCTGGTAAACCTCCTCTGCACCCGTTCCAGTGCCTCCACATCCTTCCTATAGTATGGCGACCAAAACTGCACACAATACTCCAGATGTGGCCGCACCAGAGTCTTATACAACTGCAACATGACCTCAGTACTCCGGAACTCAATTCCTCTACCAATAAAAGCCAGTACGCCATATGCCTTCCTCACCGCACTATTTACCTGGGTGGCAACTTTCAGATATCTGTGTACATGGACACCAAGATCCCTCTGCTCATCTACACTACCAAGTATCCGACCGTTAGCCCAGTACCCCATCTTTTTGTTATTCTTCCCAAAGTGAATCACCTCACATTTGGCTACATTGAATTCCATTTGCCACCTTTCTGCCCAGTTCTGCAGCTTCTCTATATCCTGCTGTAACCTGCCACATCCTTCCTCACTGTCTACAACTCCTCCGACTTTCGTATCATCCGCAAACTTGCTCACCCAACCTTCTAGCCCCTCCTCCAGGTCATTTATAAAAATGACAAACAGCAATGGTCCCAAAACAGATCCTTGCGGAACACCGCTAGTAACTGCTAGTCATAGAGTCATAGAGGTGTACAGCACGGAAACAGACCCTTTGGTCCAACCCGTCCATGCTGACCAGATATCCCAATCCAATCTAGTCCCACCTGCCAGCACCCGGCCCATATCCCTCCAAACCCTTCCTATTCATATACCTATCAAATTGAATTGAATTTATTGTCACATGTACTGAGACACAGGGAAAAGCTTTGTCTTGTGAGCAATACAGGCAACTCACAGAGTTAAGTAGCATCGATAAGTAAATAATAGATAAACAGCAGCAAAAACAAAAACACAGGTACAGGCGAATGTTAAGAGTTTGTGAGTCCATTCTGTATTTGAACAACTGTAGGGTAGAAACTGTTCCGAAACCGGCTGGTGCGTGTGTTCAGGTTTCTGTACCTTGTCCCCGATAATAGAGGTTGTAGAAAAACATTGCCAGGGTGGGATGGATCTTTGAGAATGCTGCCGGCCTTTCCTTAACAGCGGGCCTGGTAGATGGATTCTATAGATGGGAGGTTGGCCTTTGTGATTGTCCAGGCCGAGTTCACCACTCTCTGTAACCGTCTCCGATCTTGAATGGTACAGTTGCCATACCAGGCAGTAATACATCCAGACAGAATGCTCTCGATGGCACACCCATAAAAGTTGGCAAGGGTATTCGATGTCATGCCAAACTTCATGAGCTGCCTGAGGAAGAAGAGACGTTGTTGGGCCTTTGTAACCAGTGCATCCACATGAAGAGTCCAAGAAAGCTTGTTGTGGATGACCACTCCCAGGAGCTTGACACTCTCCACTCGTTCAATCTTCACTGATTAAATCAGGAGACTGAGGATCCAGTTGAAGAGAGTGGGGCTTAGTCCGAGATCACTAAGTTCAGTAATCAGTCTCACGGGGATAATAGTATTGAAAGGAACAGGCCTTTCAGCCCACCATGTCTGTGTCAACCATGCTGCCATTCTAAACTTGTCGTGCACATGGTCCATCACCCTCTATTGCCTGCCTGGTCATATGTCTGTCTAAATGTTTCTTAAATAGACAGGCAGGAGGCAGGAAGAACACAAGCCATGAAGCATCTGGAGATGCAGAAGTCAATGTTTCGGGTGTAACCCGTCTTAAACCTTGCTGTCATATCTGCTTTTCTCACCTCCTACATCTTTATTAAGGTTTCCCCCTCCCCCCACCCCCTCCCCGCAACATGGTCAAAGGCTCAGATAAAGAGGAGAAAGTGAGGTCTGCAGATGCTGGAGATCAGAGCTGAAAATGTGTTGCTGGAAAAGCGCAGCAGGTCAGGCAGCATCCAGGGAACAGGAGAATCGACGTTTCGGGCATAAGCCCTTCTTCAGGAATGAGGAAAGTTTGTCCAGCAGGCTAAGATAAAAGGTAGGGAGGAGGGAAAATGAGGAAACTGGTGAAATCCGAGTTCATCCCTTATGGTTGGAGGGTTCCTAGGCGGAAGATGAGGCGCTCTTCCTCCAACCGTCGTATTGTTGTGGTCTGGCGATGGAGCGGTGTAGAGGTTAGTCCCACAACCCCGCACCGCCCGCTTCTACCTCTTGCCCAAAATCCACAAACCTGACT
>NC_057714.1:120708171-120713325 GCF_004010195.1 Chiloscyllium plagiosum | reverse complement strand
AAGTTTGTCCAGCAGGGTAAGATAAAAGGTAGGGAGGAGGGACTTGGGGGAGGGGCGTCGGAAATGTGATAGGTGGAAAGAGGTCAAGGTGAGGGTGATAGGTCAGACTGGGGTGGGGGCGGAGAGGTCAGGAAGATGATTGCAGGTTAGGAAGGCGGTGCTGAGTTCGATGGATTTGACTGAGACAAGGTATTTCCCCTCCCCCCACCTTGTCTCAGTCAAATCCATCGAATTCAGCACCGCCTTCCTAACCTGCAATCTTCTTCCCGACCTCTCCTCCCCCATCCCAGTCTGACCTATCACCCTCACCTTGACCTCTTTCCACATCGCATTTCCAACGCCCTCCCCCAAGTCCCTCCTCCCTACCTTTTATCTTAGCCTGCTGGACACACTTTCCTCATTCCTGAAGAAGGGCTTATGCCCGAAACGTCGATTCTCCTGTTCCCTGGATGCTGCCTGACCTGCTGCGTTTTTCCAGCAACACATTTTCAGCTCAGATAAAGAGGCAACTTTAAGGAGTGTTCCGGAGGAACTTTGAGTGATGGACGGTTTCAGGAGGCGATTCCCGAAATTGTGGCACAGGCAGCCAGTCACATGACCACCATTGGTGGAGCGGTTAAGACAGGAAGGAGCAAAAGGCCAGAGTTCGAAGGTGAGGAGACCTTGAGATATGTGTGTGCATTAAGGAATATTATTGTAACATTCTTCCATGGGGAGCCGTCATCAATGCCTGGGCTGGCATTTATTCCCTCTCCTTGGTAGTCCTTGCTACGATGACGATGAGCTGAATCCTTGAACTACTGCAGTCCATGTGCTGATAGGGTTTGGTTTTCAGAATTTGTCAGGGAATGTCAAGGATAGTATGTGGCTTGCAGGGGCACGTGCAAATGGTGGTGTTCTCTTGCATCTGCTGCCTTACCTTTCCAGGTGGTAAAGGTCACAAAGTTTGGAACGTGCTGCTGGAGGAGCCTTGATTTGTTACTGAATGCATCTTTTGATGGTACACCCTGTCGCCACAGCGTATCAGTAGTGGTGGGACTGAAGGTGGTAGATGGGGTGTGGACTGCTCTGTCCCAGATGGTGTCAAGATTCCTGATCCAAGCAAATGTTCCATCTCACACCTTGCCGTTGCCTTGTAGATGGCCGACAGACTTTGGGTAACAGGATTAATCATCACAAAATTCTCAATCTCGAACTACCACAGCATTTATAGGGCTAGGGGAAAGTGAGGACTGCAGATGCTGGAGATCAGAGTCAAGAGTGTGGTGCTGGAAAAGCACAGCAGGTCAGGCAGCATCCGAGGGGCTGGAGAGTCAACGTTTCATGCAAGAGCCCTTCATCCGGAATGATTAGCCCAGTTTAGTTTCTGGTGAATGGTAACTCCCAGGATGTTAATCATAGATGATCAGCTCTGGTAATGCTGTTGAATATCAAAAGGGCAATGGTTCAATTCTGTCTTATTGGAGATGCTCAAAGCCTGGTTTTCGTGTGGTGCAAGTATTATTTACCACTTGTCAGCCCAAACCTGGGTATTGTCCCAGTCTTGGTGCATAAGAACATGGACTGACTAGCCCTGAGAAAAATAACAAAACATGATACAAAATACACAGAAATACTGATAAAAAAATTTAAAAATGAAGGCAAATCAAAACAAAAATGCTTTTACCCGTTCTGGCCTGCAAGCGATTCCAGATCCACAGCAACGTAGCTCACTCCTAACCACTCTAAAGTAAAGTCACAGGTCGATAGTATAGTGAAGGCGGCTTTGGTATGCTTTCCTTTATTGGTCAGAGCATTGAGTACAGGAGTTGGGAGGTCATGTTGTGGCTGTACAGGACATTGTTTAGGCCACTGTTGGAATATTGCGTGCAATTCTGGTCTCCTTCCTATCGGAAAGATGTTGTGAAAGGGTTCAGAAAAGATTTACAAGGATGTTGTCAGGGTTGGAGGATTTGAGCTATAGGGAGAGGCTGAACAGGCTGGGGCTGTTTTCCCTGGAGCGTCGGAGGCTGAGGGGTGACTTTATAGAGGTTTACAAAATTATGATGGGCATGCATAGGATAAATAGGCAAAGTCTTTTCCCTGGGGTGGGGGAGTCCAGAACTAGAGGGCATAGGTTTAGGGTGAGAGGGAAAAGATATAGAAGAGACCTAAGGGGTAACGTTTTCACGCAGAGGGTGGTACGTGTATGGAATGAGCTGCCAGAGGAAGTGGTGGAGGCTGGTACAATTGCAACATTTAAGAGGCATTTGGATGGGTATATGAATAGGAAAGGTTTGGAGGGATATGGGCCGGGTGCTGGCAGGTGGGACTAGATTGGGTTGGGATATCTGGTTGGCATGGACGGGTTGGACCGAAGGGTCTGTTTCCATGCTGTACATCTCTATGACTCTATGACCTTCTGGACAATTAGGGATGGGCAATAATAAATGCTAGCCTAGTCAGCAACACCCACATCCCAGGAATGACTAAAATGTATTTGCTCAGCTCTGATGTTGAATGGCAGAGCAGTGTCCTGTTTTTCTGAATAGCCTATCCTGATGAAGGGCATTAGCCCGAAACATCAACTCTCCTGCTCCTCGGATGCTGCCTGACCTGCTGTGCTTTTCCAGCACCACACTCTCGACTCTGATCTCCAGCATCTGCAATCCTCACTTTCTCCTACTCTATACGTCAGTTTGCATCTTGAATAGGTCCAGCAGCCTCTGCCGTGAGAAACAGAGTGAACATTTCATGCCTGTGGCTCTTCAGCAGAGGTTCAGATGTACACTCTTTAAATAACTGATCCTGCCACCATCAGAGATTCAGGGTCTCACAATTCCTGCACCTCCTGTAAAATGGATCTGTAAGTATATTCGGATAGCCTGCCGACTGCCCAGGCTCATCTCAAAGTTAATGACTGTCACTCTTTCATTGACAACTGGGATGAGGGTGGGGGTGGGGTGGTGTGTTAGAACACAGAGTATACAGCAGAGCAGCACAAGAGCAGGCCCTTCGGCCCACCATCGCCATGCCAACCATGATGCCATTCTAAACTAATCGCATCTGCCTGCACTTGGTCTGTATCCTTTTCTCTGTCTGTTCATGCACCTGTTAAATGTTACCATTGCTGCTGACTCTACTACTTCCACTGATAGAGCATTCCAGGCACTTACCACCCGCTATGTAAAAACCTTACCTTGCAACATCCCCTTTAAACTTCCCCGTCTCGCCTTAAACCGATGCCCCCCACCTAATATTTGATATTTTCTCTCTTGGCGAAAGAGCATCCACCCTATCAGTGCCTCTAAATGTATACACTTCTGTCGGGTCACCCCTCAGCCTCCAACGCTCTAGTGAAAACAATCCAAGTCTGCCCAACCTCTCCTTATAGCGAAAACACTCTAATCCTGGTAAACATCTTTTGCACCCCCTCCGGGCCTCCACCGTCCTTCCTACAGTGTGGCAACCAGCACTGGACACAATACTTCAAAGGTAGCCGAACTCGCGTCGTCTACAGGAGAAACAAAAATCAGAAATTGCTGGAAAAACTCAGCTGGTCTCGCAGCATCTGTGGAGAGAAACATTAGAGTGGGGCTGGAAAAGCACAGCAGGTCAGGCAGCATCCGAGGAGCAGGAAAATCGACGTTTCGGGCAAAAGCCCTTCATCAGGAATGAAGGGCTTGATTCCTCAGGAATCATTCCTGATGAAGGGCTTTTGCCCGAAACGTCGATTTTCCTGCTCCTCGGATGCTGCCTGACCTGCTGTGCTTTGCCAGCACCACTCTAATCTCGACTCTGATTTCCAGCATCTGCAGGCCTCACGCTTGCTGTCCTGTGGAGAGAAAGCAGAGTTAATGTTTCGGGTCCTGTACCTCTTCTCCAGAATGGGACAATTCTTTTGTTTGTTTTTCTTATACAGTAGCGTGGGAGGCAGTCCAGTTCCTCTGTGTCCAGGACACTTTCGAAATGACGGTTGGGTTAAAAGGGGTCAAGGAGTCCTTGGCAAGAGGGGGAGGCTTAGAAAACTGACCCCGGACTCCAGGCCATCAGGTAAAGGAGATAGCCATTTTCCAAATAAAACTGTTCAGAGACGTTACAGCTCACCTCCAGAGTAGGTGGGACTTGAAGCCAGGGCTCTGGCTCAGAGGTAGGGACACTACCAATTGTGCCACATTGAAGAAAATCTTTCCATCAGATAAAGGCAGGAGGCCCAGAGATTCACTTCAGCTGATGGAGCATCTCCCTCCGAGGACGAAAATAAGAGATAATTAACAGACAGTAAAGAAAAGAGCAGTCTGTGGGGACGGAGTGGCACTGCACACACAAAAAAAACTCAGAGTTATTTGCATAAATTAGGATGGTCTGCATCTCTCGGCTTCAGCGCTGCTTTTCCCATTATCCTCAAACTTTCCTGTTTAATTAGTTCCTCCCGGACTGTCGGGGGGAGATAAAAAGAGACATGTGCCATGTAGCTGGCGCTCCCAGGCCTCCCCCCGCTGCTGCGAGGGGGGGAGGGGGGGGGGCCATGACAAATAAAATTAATCTTTTTTGACTTTGTGGAGATCGGTGGTGGGCTTGATGAGAGGCGCTCACTGGGGAGTCAGCACAAATCCGATCAGCGAGGAAACTTAATTCAAGGCGACGGGAGAGAATGAGCACAAAGCAGCGAGGGCAGTCTCCGCACTCAGCACCAGCCTGGACACCCCCATTACCCTTCGCACGAACAGCCCCGTCTGATGACAGATAAGCAACAAATTGCTCAGGCTGTTTCTATCTGATAAAGACATACGTTCGGAGATAATCCCTTGTTGGCCGAGCTGATGCGCCAACACTGATCTGACCACTTCTCTTTCAATATTCAGCCCCTCCCTCCACTTGCTGCGTCTTCACCAGACCTCGGCTTGGGGGGAAGCCATACTGACCCCACATTTGCCCCCATTCCCCCCCACCTTACTGCCCCACCTTCACTATCACCGAAACAACATGTTCGCTGCACTCTCTGCAAGGCCATCATCAGACCACAAACCAGCCCCCACTCCAACCCTCAACCACTGCTGCCAGTCGCAAATCTCGCATTCTCCCTTCATTGGACTGTCGGAGGGTCAGTGCTGAGGGAGTGGGCACTGTTGGAGGGTCAGTGCTGAGGGAGTAGGCGCAGTGGGAGAGTGAGTG